>NC_092158.1:100690945-100990945 GCF_045791955.1 Oncorhynchus clarkii lewisi | reverse complement strand
ATCACCCTGTTCTATAGACCTATGATACAGTAGGAGATCACCCTGGTCAATAGACCTATGATACAGTAGGAGATCACCCTGGTCTATAGTGCTATGATGTAGTAGTATATCACCCTGGTCTATAGACCTATTATGCAGTAGGAGATCACCCTGGTCTATAGACCTATGATACAGTATGAGATCACCTTGGTCTATAGACCTATGGTACAGTAGGAGATCATCCTGGTCTATAGATCTATGATACAGTAGGAGATAACCCTGGTCTATAGACCTATGATAGAGTAGGAGATCACCCTGGTCCATAGACCTATGATACAGTAGGAGATCACCCTAGTCCATAGGCCTATCATGCAGTAGGAGATCACCCTGGTCTATAGGCCTATGATACAGTAGGAGATCACCCTGGTCTATTGACCTATGATACAGTAGGAGATCACCCTGGTCTATAGACCTATAATACAGTAGGAGATCACCCTGGTCTATAGGCCTATTATATATTAGGAGATCAGCCTGGTCAATAGGCCTATTATACAGTAGGAGATCACCCTGGTCCATAGACCTATGATACAGTAGGAGATCACCCTGGTCTATAGGCCTATTATACAGTAGGAGATCACTCTGGTCTATAGACCTATGATAAAGTAGGAGATCACCCTGGTCTATGGACCTATGATACAGTAGGAGATCACCCTTGTCTATAGACCTATGATACAGTATGAGATCACCCTGGTCTATAGACCTATGATACAGTAGGATATCACCCTGGTCTATAGACCTATGATGCAGTAGGAGATCACCCTGGTCTATAGACCTAAAATGCAGTAGGAGATCACCGTGGTCTATAGACCTATGATACAGTAGTAGATCACCCTCTTCTATAGACCTATGATGCAGTAGTAGATCACCCTGATCTAGAGACCTATGATGCAGTAGGAGATCACCCTGGTCTATAGACTTATGATACAGTAGGAGATCACCCTGGCCTATAAACCTATGATACAGTAGGAGATCACCCTGGTCTATAGACCTATGATACAGTAGGAGATCACCCTGGCCTATAAACCTATAGATACAGTAGGAGATCACCCTGGTCTATAGACCTGTGATACAGTAGGAGATCACCCTGGTCTATAGACCTATGCTACACTAGCAGATCACCCTGGTCTATAGACCTATGATACAGTAGGAGATCACCCTGGCCTATAGACCTATGATACAGTAGGATATAACCCTGGTCTATAGACCTATGATACAGTAGGAGATCACCCTGGTCCATAGACCTATGATACAGTAGGAGATCACCCTGGTCTATAGACATATGATGCAGTAGGAGATCACCCTGGTCTATAGGCCTATGCTACACTAGGAGATCACCCTGGTCTATAGACCTATGCTACACTAGCAGATCACCCTGGTCTATAGACCTATGATACAGTAGGAGGTCACCGTGGTCTATAGACCTATGATACAGTACTAGATCACCCTCTTCTATAGACCTATGATGCAGTAGTAGATCACCCTGATCTAGAGACCTATGATGCAGTAGGAAATCACCCTGGTCTATAGACTTATGATACAGTAGGAGATCACCCTGGCCTATAAACCTATGATACAGTAGGAGATCACCCTGGTCTATAGACCTATGATACAGTAGGAGATCACCCTGGTCTATAGACCTATGATACAGTAGGAGATCACCCTGGTCTATAGACCTATGCTACACTAGCAGATCACCCTGGTCTATAGACCTATGATACAGTAGGAGATCACCCTGGCCTATATACCTATGATACAGTAGGATATAACCCTGGTCTATAAACCTATGATACAGTAGGAGATCACCCTGGTCCATAGACCTATGATACAGTAGGAGATCACCCTGGTCTATAGACATATGATGCAGTAGGAGATCACCCTGGTCTATAGGCCTATGATACAGTAGGAGATCACCCTGGTCTATAGACCTATGATACAGTAGGATATCATCCTGGTCTATAGATCTATGATACAGTAGGAGATCACCCTGGTCTATAGACCTATGATAGAGTAGGAGATCACCCTGGTCCATAGACCTATGATACAGTAGGAGATCACCCTAGTCCATAGGCCTATCATGCAGTAGGAGATCACCCTGGTCTATAGGCCTATGATACAGTAGGAGATCACCCTGGTCTATAGACCTATGATACAGTAGGAGATCACCCTGGCCTATAGACCTATGATACAGTAGGATATAACCCTGGTCTATAGTCCTATGATACAGTAGGAGATCACCCTGGTCCATAGACCTATGATACAGTAGGAGATCACCCTGGTCTATAGACATATGATGCAGTAGGAGTTCACCCTGGTCTATAGACCATTGATACAGTAGGAGATCACCCTGGTCTATAGACCTATGATACAGTAGGAGATCATCCTGGTCTATAGATATATGATACAGTAGGAGATCACCCTGGTCTATAGACCTATGATAGAGTAGGAGATCACCCTGGTCCATAGACCTATGATACAGTAGGAGATCACCCTATTCCATAGGCCTATCATGCAGTAGGAGATCACCCTGGTCTATAGGCCTATGATACAGTAGGAGGTCACCCTGGTCTATAGACCTATGATACAGTAGGAGATCACCCTGGTCTATTGACCTATGATACAGTAGGAGATCACCCTGGTCTATAGATCTATGATACAGTAGGAGATCACCCTGGTCTATAGACCTATGATAGAGTAGGAGATCACCCTGGTCCATAGACCTATGATACAGTAGGAGATCACCCTAGTCCATAGGCCTATGATACAGTAGGAGATCACCCTGGTCTATAGACCTATGATACAGTAGGAGATCCCTCTGGTCTATAGACCTATGATGCAGTAGGAAATCACCCTGGTCTATAGGCCTATGATACAGTAGGAGATCACCCTGGTCTATAGACCTATGATACAGTAGGAGATCACCCTGGTCTATAGACCTATGATACAGTAGGAGATCACCCTGGTCCATAGACCTATGATACAGTAGGAGATCACCCTAGTCCATAGGCCTATGATGCAGTAGGAGATCAGCCTGGTCTATAGGCCTATGATACAGTAGGAGATCACCCTGGTCTATAGACCTATGATACAGTAGGAGATCACCCTGGTCTATAGACCTATGATACAGTAGGAGATCACCCTAGTCTATAGATCTATGATACAGTAGGAGATCACCCTGGTCTATAGACCTATGATAGAGTAGGAGATCACCCTGGTCCATAGACCTATGATACAGTAGGAGATCACCCTAGTCAATAGGCCTATGATACAGTAGGAGATCACCCTGGTCTATAGACCTATGATACAGTAGGAGATCACCCTGGTCTATAGACATATGATGCAGTGGGAGTTCACCCTGGTCTATAGACCTATGATACAGTAGGAGATCACCCTGGTCTATAGACCTATGATACAGTAGGAGATCATCCTGGTCTATAGATATATGATACAGTAGGAGATCACCCTGGTCTATAGACCTATGATAGAGTAGGAGATCACCCTGGTCCATAGACCTATGATACAGTAGGAGATCACCCTATTCCATAGGCCTATCATGCAGTAGGAGATCACCCTGGTCTATAGGCCTATGATACAGTAGGAGATCACCCTGGTCTATAGACCTATGATACAGTAGGAGATCACCCTGGTCTATTGACCTATGATACAGTAGGAGATCACCCTGGTCTATAGATCTATGATACAGTAGGAGATCACCCTGGTCTATAGACCTATGATAGAGTAGGAGATCACCCTGGTCCATAGACCTATGATACAGTAGGAGATCACCCTAGTCCATAGGCCTATGATACAGTAGGAGATCACCCTGGTCTATAGACCTATGATACAGTAGGAGATCCCTCTGGTCTATAGACCTATGATGCAGTAGGAAATCACCCTGGTCTATAGGCCTATGATACAGTAGGAGATCACCCTGGTCTATAGACCTATGATACAGTAGGAGATCACCCTGGTCTATAGACCTATGATACAGTAGGAGATCACCCTGGTCTATAGATCTATGATACAGTAGGAGATCACCCTGGTCTATAGACCTATGATAGAGTAGGAGATCACCCTGGTCCATAGACCTATGATACAGTAGGAGATCACCCTAGTCCATAGGCCTATGATGCAGTAGGAGATCAGCCTGGTCTATAGGCCTATGATACAGTAGGAGATCACCCTGGTCTATAGACCTATGATACAGTAGGAGATCACCCTGGTCTATAGACCTATGATACAGTAGGAGATCACCCTAGTCTATAGATCTATGATACAGTAGGAGATCACCCTGGTCTATAGACCTATGATAGAGTAGGAGATCACCCTGGTCCATAGACCTATGATACAGTAGGAGATCACCCTAGTCAATAGCCCTATGATACAGTAGGAGATCACCCTGGTCTATAGACCTATGATACAGTAGGAGATCACCCTGGTCTATAGACCTATGATACAGTAGGAGATCACCCTGGTCTATAGACCTATGATACAGTAGGAGATCACCCTGGTCTATAGACCTATGATACAGTAGGAGATCACCCTGGTCTATAGACCTATGATACAGTAGGAGATCACCCTGGTCTATAGACCTATGATACAGTAGGAGATCACCCTGGTCTATAAACCTATGATACAGTAGGAGATCACCCTGGTCTATAGACCTATGATACAGTTGGAGATCACCCTGGTCTATAGACCTATGATACAGTAGGAGATCACCCTGGTCTATAGACTTATGCTACACTAGCAGATCACCCTGGTCTATAGACCTATGATACAGTAGGAGATCACCCTGGCCTATAGACCTATTATACAGTAGGAGATCACCCTGGTCTATAGGCCTATTATACAGTAGGAGATCACCCCGGTCTATAGACCTATAATACAGTAGGAGATCACCCTGGTCTATAGGCCTATTATACAGTAGGAGATCACCCTGGTCTATAGAGCTATTATACAGTAGGAGATCACCCTGGTCCATAGACCTATGATACAGTATGAGATCACCCTGGTCTATAGACCTATGATACAGTAGGAGATCACCCTGGTCTATAGACCTATGATACAGTAGGAGATCACCCTGGTCTATAGACCTATGATACAGTAGGAGATCACCCTGGTCTATAGACCTATGCTACACTAGCAGATCACCCTGGTCTATAGACCTATGATACAGTAGGAGATCACCCGGGTCCATAGACCTATGATACAGTAGGAGATCACCCTGGTCCATAGGCCTATGATACAGTAGGAGATCACCCTGGTCTATAGACCTATGATACAGTAGGAGATCACCCTGGTCTATAGACCTATGATACAGTAGGAGATAACCCTGGTCTATAGGCCTATTATACAGTAGGAGATCACTCTGGTCTATAGACCTATGATACAGTAGGAGATCACCCTGTTCTATAGACCTATGATACAGTAGGAGATCACCCTGGTCAATAGACCTATGATACAGTAGGAGATCACCCTGGTCTATAGTGCTATGATGTAGTAGTATATCACCCTGGTCTATAGACCTATTATGCAGTAGGAGATCACCCTGGTCTATAGACCTATGATACAGTATGAGATCACCTTGGTCTATAGACCTATGATACAGTATGAGATCACCCTGGTCTATAGACCTATGATACAGTAGGAGATCACACTGGTCTATAGACCTATGATGCAGTAGGAGATCACCCTGGTCTATAGACCTATGATACAGTAGGAGATCACCCTGGTCTATAGACCTATGATACAGTAGGAGATCACCCTGGTCTATAGGCCTATTAAACAGTAGGAGATCACTCTGGTCTATAGACCTATGATGCAGTAGGATATCACCCTGGTCTATAGACCTATGATACAGTAGGAGATAACCCTGGTCTATAGGCCTATTATACAGTAGGAGATCACTCTGGTCTATAGACCTATGATACAGTAGGAGATCACCCTGGTCTATAGACCTATGATACAGTAGTAGATCACCCTCTTCTATATACCTTTGATGCAGTAGTAGATCACCCTGGTTTATAGACCTATGATACAGTAGGAGATCACCCTGGTCTATAGACCTATGATACAGTAGGAGATCACCCTGGTCTATAGACCTATGATACAGTAGGAGATCACACTGGTCTATAGACCTATGATGCAGCAGGAGATCACCCTGGTCTATAGACCTAAAATGCAGTAGGAGATCACCCTGGTCTATAGACCTATGATACAGTAGGAGATCACCCTGGTCTATAGACCTATGATACAGTAGGATATCACCCTGGTCTATAGGCCTATGATACAGTAGGAGATCACCCTGGTCTATAGACCTATGATACAGTAGGAGATCACCCTGGTCTATAGACCTATGATACAGTAGGAGATCACCCTGGTCTATAGACCTATGATACAGTAGGAGATCACCCTGGTCTATAGACCTATGATACAGTAGGAGATAACCCTGGTCTATAGACCTACGATACAGTAGTAGATCACCCTGGTCTATAGTCCTATGATGCTGTAGTATATCACCCTGGTCTATAGACCTATGATGCAGTAGGAGATCACCCTGGTCTATAGACCTATGATACAGTAGGAGATCACCTTGGTCTATAGACCTATGATACAGTAGGAGATCACCCTGTTCTATAGACCTATGATACAGTAGGAGATAACCCTGGTCTATAGACCTACGATACAGTAGTAGATCACCCTGGTCTATAGTCCTATGATGCTGTAGTATATCACCCTGGTCTATAGACCTATGATGCAGTAGGAGATCACCCTGGTCTATAGACCTATGATACAGTAGGAGATCACCTTGGTCAGGGGTGTCAAAGTCAAATGGACGGAGGGCCAAATAAAAAAATCAGCTACAAGACGAGGGCCGGACTGTTCGAATGTTCATTGAAAAATTTTTAAATGACGCATATAGTCTAGTGAACCTAATTGAACCTACTGAAAACCTAACAAATATATTACAATATGATCAGATAAATAAAGCAATATTTTCTTATGGCTCTGTCAGTAATCTTTAATTTTCAACAGACACAAAAGACAAATTTCCTTTATATAAATATCCCCATAACATGAACATTAAATGAAAGAAACCGGTATTCAAGGCACCATCAGTAGACTATATTTTCTATTTTAGCAAAAGTGGGCTAAATTTACTTCAAAGAAAAAACAATAATAGCAATTTTCTATCATCCACTCAACTGAAATATTTTTAAAATATAATTGGATTGAAATACAAAAAAATAAAGTGCAAAAATCTATTAATCAAAAACAACACTTTGTTTAAGGAGAAGTAACATGCAGTGAAAACAAATATTAAATTTTAACTTTTAAACTTGAACTGAGTAAAAACTCTAAATATGTGATTGCACAGTAATGTTCACTTGTTTGAGGTTGAGGGTGATACTTGGTGGTGTCCCATCTTTTCCACAAGTTCATCAATGTTCGGGGTAAGGCTCTGAGCTGAAGAAATCCTCAGAATTGAGTGGAGGTGTTCAGCAGTAAGTCGACTTCTGTGTGATGTTTTGTTCAGGTTCATCAAAGAAAACAGTTGTTCACACAGGTATGTGCTGCCAAACATAGACAACGTTTGAGCAGCCTGGATGCGCAGCTGGGGCATTGTGCCGGGGAGGAAACGGGCGAACTCCGCAGCACCCACTGCCGCATATTTTGCCCTCAGTGCATCATTGCATTGGAGGTCAATCAACTCCATTTGGAGGTTTGGTGGTGAGCTTTCCACGTCAACAGCAAATGGGTTACCGAGCAGTTCCAACCTGCTTTTTTGTGCTTCAAAGTCAGCAAATCGGCGTCGAAAGTCAGCGGCAAGCATACCTATTTTATCAGCCAACTGTGTGCTCGGGAACGCACTGGTAGAGAGCTTCTCTTTCATGGTCTGGCAGCTGGGAAAGTGGCTCAAATTTTCTTTCCGCATCTGCGTCTCCCACAGAGTCAGTTTGGTTTTAAATGCCTTCACTGTACTGTACATATCAGAGATGACACGATCCCGACCCTGCAGCTGCAAGTTTATTGCATTCAGATGACTCGTAATGTCACACAGAAAAGCCATTTCACACAGAAACATTTCGTCTCGGAGTTGTGTTGTGTCTTTCCCTTTGCTGTCCAAGAACAGACAAATCTCCTCACGAAGCTCGAAACATCTTTGAAGCACCTTTCCCTGGCTTAGCCATCGCACCTCTGTGTGATAAGGCAAATCACCATGCTCCGTTTCTAACTCCGTCAGAAATGCCTTGAACTGGCGGTGATTCAAACCTTTGGCTCTGATAAAGTTAACTGTGCGCGTGATGATGCTCATTACATGCTCCATTTTCAAGGCTTTACCGCACAACGCTTCCTGGTGTATGATACAATGATAAGCTGTCAGCTCACCTGTCGCGTTTTCCTCTTGCATCTTTTCCAGTATCTTCGCCACCAGTCCGCTCCTGTGTCCACACATCGCAGGTGCTCCGTCGGTTGTCAAACCCACAAGTTTTTCCCAAGGCAGCTCCATCTCATTTACACATCTTGACACCTCTTCATACAAATCATGCCCCGTAGTTGTGCCATGCATAGGACGTAAAGCCAAAAACTCCTCTGTCACGCTTAGGTTGGAGTCCACTCCGCGGATGAAAATTGACAACTGGGCAATGTCAGAAATGTCGGTGCTCTCATCCACAGCCAAGGAATATGCAATAAAATCTTTTCCCTTTTTCACAAGCTGCTCTTTTAGATTGATGGACAACTGGTCTACTCTCTCGGCAATGGTGTTTCTGCTCAGACTCACATTTAAAAAGAGTTGCCTTTTTTCTGGGCAAACTTCGTCACAAACTTTAATCATGCAGTTTTTGATGAAATCCCCCTCCGTAAATGGCCGGGCTGATTTAGCGATCTCTTCTGCCAAAATAAAACTGGCCTTGACAGCAGCCTGGCCTTGTGATTTGGCTTTTTTGAACAGAGCCTGTCGAGATTTGAGGCCTCGTTTTAATTCCTCTGCCTTTTGTAGCCTTTGTTCCATGTCCATATTCTTGTTTTTGTCCGCGTGTTTCGTTTCATAATGTCGTCTCAGATTATACTCTTTCAGTACCGCCACACTTTCTCCACACAGAAGACACACAGGTTTTCCAGCTACCTTCGTGAACATATACTCCGACTCCCACCTTGTTTGAAACCCCCGGTTCTCAGTATCCACCTTCCGTTTTGCCATTTTTGATGGGTATCTGAAAGTTAATTTTACTGTGATGCTGACGACTGCTGTGCCAATAAATATTGAAATGAAGCAGCCTACTGCTCGGTGCGTCACCTTTGCATTGTGGGAAATGTAGTATTGGTGCGTGTAAAAGATCTGCGGGCTGCCGGCTTGCTGCGGGCCGGTTCTAATAATAAATCAAGATCATCCCAGGGGCCGTAAAAAACCTTCTTGCGGGCCGGATGTGGCCCGCGGGCCTTGACTCTGACATATGTGACCTTGGTCTATAGACCTATGATACAGTAGGAGATCACCCTGGTCTATAGTGCTATGATGTAGTAGTATATCACCCTGGTCTATAGACCTATTATGCAGTAGGAGATCACCCTGGTCTATAGACCTATGATACAGTAGGAGATCACCTTGGTCTATAGACCTATGATACAGTAGGAGATCACCCTGGCCTATAGACCTATGATACAGTAGGAGATCACCCCGGTCTATAGGCCTATGATACAGTAGGAGATCACCCTGGTCCATAGACCTATGATGCAGTAGTAGATCACCCTGTTCTATAGACCTATGATACAGTAGGAGATCACCCTGGTCTATAGGTCTATTATACAGTAGGAGATCCCTCTGGTCTATAGACCTATGATGCAGTAGGAAATCACCCTGGTCTATAGGCCTATGATACAGTAGGAGATCACCCTGGTCTATAGACCTATGATACAGTAGGAGATCACCCTGGTCTATAGACCTATGATACAGTAGGAGATCACCCTGGTCTATAGATCTATGATACAGTAGGAGATCACCCTGGTCTATAGACCTATGATAGAGTAGGAGATCACCCTGGTCCATAGACCTATGATACAGTAGGAGATCACCCTAGTCCATAGGCCTATGATGCAGTAGGAGATCAGCCTGGTCTATAGGCCTATGATACAGTAGGAGATCACCCTGGTCTATAGACCTATGATACAGTAGGAGATCACCCTGGTCTATAGACCTATGATACAGTAGGAGATCACCCTTGTCTATAGATCTATGATACAGTAGGAGATCACCCTGGTCTATAGACCTATGATAGAGTAGGAGATCACCCTGGTCCATAGACCTATGATACAGTAGGAGATCACCCTAGTCAATAGGCCTATGATACAGTAGGAGATCACCCTGGTCTATAGACCTATGATACAGTAGGAGATCACCCTGGTCTATAGACCCATGATACAGTAGGAGATCACCCTGGTCTATAGACCTATGATACAGTAGGAGATCACCCTGGTCTATAGACCTATGATACAGTAGGAGATCACCCTGGTCTATAGACCTATGATACAGTAGGAGATCACCCTGGTCTATAGACCTATGATACAGTAGGAGATCACCCTGGTCTATAAACCTATGATACAGTAGGAGATCACCCTGGTCTATAGTGCTATGATGTAGTAGTATATCACCCTGGTCTATAGACCTATGATACAGTAGGAGATCACCCTGGTCTATAGACCTATGATACAGTATGAGATCACCTTGGTCTATAGACCTATGATACAGTATGAGATCACCCTGGTCTATAGACCTATGATACAGTAGGAGATCACACTGGTCTATAGACCTATGATGCAGTAGGAGATCACCCTGGTCTATAGACCTATGATACAGTAGGAGATCACCCTGGTCTATAGACCTATGATACAGTAGGAGATCACCCTGGTCTATAGGCCTATTAAACAGTAGGAGATCACTCTGGTCTATAGACCTATGATGCAGTAGGAGATCACCCTGGTCTATAGACCTATGATACAGTAGGAGATAACCCTGGTCTATAGGCCTATTATACAGTAGGAGATCACTCTGGTCTATAGACCTATGATACAGTAGGAGATCACCCTGGTCTATAGACCTATGATACAGTAGTAGATCACCCTCTTCTATCTACCTTTGATGCAGTAGTAGATCACCCTGGTTTATAGACCTATGATACAGTAGGAGATCACCCTGGTCTATAGACCTATGATACAGTAGGAGATCACCCTGGTCTATAGACCTATGATACAGTAGGAGATCACACTGGTCTATAGACCTATGATGCAGCAAGAGATCACCCTGGTCTATAGACCTAAAATGCAGTAGGAGATCACCCTGGTCTATAGACCTATGATACAGTAGGAGATCACCCTGGTCTATAGACATATGATGCAGTAGGATATCACCCTGGTCTATAGGCCTATGATACAGTAGGAGATCACCCTGGTCTATAGACCTATGATACAGTAGGAGATCACCCTGGTTTATAGACCTATGATACAGTAGGAGATCACCCTGGTCTATAGACCTATGATACAGTAGGAGATCACCCTGGTCTATAGACCTATGATACAGTAGGAGATAACCCTGGTCTATAGACCTATGATACAGTAGTAGATCACCCTGGTCTATAGTCCTATGATGCTGTAGTATATCACCCTGGTCTATAGACCTATGATGCAGTAGGAGATCACCCTGGTCTATAGACCTATGATACAGTAGGAGATCACCTTGGTCTATAGACCTATGATACAGTAGGAGATCACCCTGGTCTATAGTGCTATGATGTAGTAGTATATCACCCTGGTCTATAGACCTATTATGCAGTAGGAGATCACCCTGGTCTATAGACCTATGATACAGTAGGAGATCACCTTGGTCTATAGACCTATGATACAGTAGGAGATCACCCTGGCCTATAGACCTATGATACAGTAGGAGATCACCCCGGTCTATAGACCTATGATACAGTAGGAGATCACACTGGTCTATAGACCTATGATGCAGCAGGAGATCACCCTGGTCTATAGACCTAAAATGCAGTAGGAGATCACCCTGGTCTATAGACCTATGATACAGTAGGAGATCACCCTGGTCTATAGACATATGATGCAGTAGGATATCACCCTGGTCTATAGGCCTATGATACAGTAGGAGATCACCCTGGTCTATAGACCTATGATACAGTAGGAGATCACCCTGGTCTATAGACCTATGATACAGTAGGAGATCACCCTGGTCTATAGACATATGATGCAGTAGGATATCACCCTGGTCTATAGGCCTATGATACAGTAGGAGATCACCCTGGTCTATTGACCTATGATACAGTAGGAGATCACCCTGGTCTATAGACCTATGATACAGTAGGAGATCACCCTGGTCTATAGACCTATGATACAGTAGGAGATCACCCTGGTCTATAGACCTATGATACAGTAGGAGATAACCCTGGTCTATAGACCTATGATACAGTAGTAGATCACCCTGGTCTATAGTCCTATGATGCTGTTGTATATCACCCTGGTCTATAGACCTATGATGCAGTAGGAGATCACCCTGGTCTATAGACCTATGATACAGTAGGAGATCACCTTGGTCTATAGACCTATGATACAGTAGGAGATCACCCTGGTCTATAGTGCTATGATGTAGTAGTATATCACCCTGGTCTATAGACCTATTATGCAGTAGGAGATCACCCCGGTCTATAGACCTATAATACAGTAGGAGATCACCCTGGTCTATAGGCCTATTATACAGTAGGAGATCACCCTGGTCTATAGGCCTATTATACAGTAGGAGATCACCCTGGTCCATAGACCTATGATACAGTATGAGATCACCCTGGTCTATAGACCTATGATACAGTAGGAGATCACCCTGGTCTATAGACCTATGATACAGTAGGAGATCACCCTGGTCTATAGACCTATGATACAGTAGGAGATCACCCTGGTCTATAGACCTATGCTACACTAGCAGATCACCCTGGTCTATAGACCTATGATACAGTAGGAGATCACCCTGGTCTATAGACCTATGCTACACTAGCAGATCACCCTGGTCTATAGACCTATGATACAGTAGGAGATCACCCTGGTCCATAGACCTATGATACAGTAGGAGATCACCCTGGTCCATAGGCCTATGATACAGTAGGAGATCACCCTGGTCTATAGACCTATGATACAGTAGGAGATCACCCTGGTCTATAGACCTATGATACAGTAGGAGATAACCCTGGTCTATAGGCCTATTATACAGTAGGAGATCACTCAGGTCTATAGACCTATGATACAGTAGGAGATCACCCTGTTCTATAGACCTATGATACAGTAGGAGATCACCCTGGTCAATAGACCTATGATACAGTAGGAGATCACCCTGGTCTATAGTGCTATGATGTAGTAGTATATCACCCTGGTCTATAGACCTATTATGCAGTAGGAGATCACCCTGGTCTATAGACCTATGATACAGTATGAGATCACCTTGGTCTATAGACCTATGATACAGTATGAGATCACCCTGGTCTATAGACCTATGATACAGTAGGAGATCACACTGGTCTATAGACCTATGATGCAGTAGGAGATCACCCTGGTCTATAGACCTATGATACAGTAGGAGATCACCCTGGTCTATAGACCTATGATACAGTAGGAGATCACCCTGGTCTATAGGCCTATTAAACAGTAGGAGATCACTCTGGTCTATAGACCTATGATGCAGTAGGAGATCACCCTGGTCTATAGACCTATGATACAGTAGGAGATAACCCTGGTCTATAGGCCTATTATACAGTAGGAGATCACTCTGGTCTATAGACCTATGATACAGTAGGAGATCACCCTGGTCTATAGACCTATGATACAGTAGTAGATCACCCTCTTCTATCTACCTTTGATGCAGTAGTAGATCACCCTGGTTTATAGACCTATGATACAGTAGGAGATCACCCTGGTCTATAGACCTATGATACATTAGGAGATCACCCTGGTCTATAGACCTATGATACAGTAGGAGATCACACTGGTCTATAGACCTATGATGCAGCAGGAGATCACCCTGGTCTATAGACCTAAAATGCAGTAGGAGATCACCCTGGTCTATAGACCTATGATACAGTAGGAGATCACCCTGGTCTATAGACATATGATGCAGTAGGATATCACCCTGGTCTATAGGCCTATGATACAGTAGGAGATCACCCTGGTCTATAGACCTATGATACAGTAGGAGATCACCCTGGTTTATAGACCTATGATACAGTAGGAGATCACCCTGGTCTATAGACCTATGATACAGTAGGAGATCACCCTGGTCTATAGACCTATGATACAGTAGGAGATAACCCTGGTCTATAGACCTATGATACAGTAGTAGATCACCCTGGTCTATAGTCCTATGATGCTGTAGTATATCACCCTGGTCTATAGACCTATGATGCAGTAGGAGATCACCCTGGTCTATAGACCTATGATACAGTAGGAGATCACCTTGGTCTATAGACCTATGATACAGTAGGAGATCACCCTGGTCTATAGTGCTATGATGTAGTAGTATATCACCCTGGTCTATAGACCTATTATGCAGTAGGAGATCACCCTGGTCTATAGACCTATGATACAGTAGGAGATCACCTTGGTCTATAGACCTATGATACAGTAGGAGATCACCCTGGCCTATAGACCTATGATACAGTAGGAGATCACCCCGGTCTATAGGCCTATGATACAGTAGGAGATCACCCTGGTCCATAGACCTATGATGCAGTAGTAGATCACCCTGTTCTATAGACCTATGATACAGTAGGAGATCACCCTGGTCTATAGACCTATGATACAGTAGGAGATCACCCTGGTCTATAGACCTATGATACAGTAGGAGATCACCCTGGTCTATAGACCTATGATACAGTAGGAGATCACACTGGTCTATAGACCTATGATGCAGCAGGAGATCACCCTGGTCTATAGACCTAAAATGCAGTAGGAGATCACCCTGGTCTATAGACCTATGATACAGTAGGAGATCACCCTGGTCTATAGACATATGATGCAGTAGGATATCACCCTGGTCTATAGGCCTATGATACAGTAGGAGATCACCCTGGTCTATAGACCTATGATACAGTAGGAGATCACCCTGGTCTATAGACCTATGATACAGTAGGAGATCACCCTGGTCTATAGACCTATGATACAGTAGGAGATCACCCTGGTCTATAGACCTATGATACAGTAGGAGATAACCCTGGTCTATAGACCTATGATACAGTAGGAGATCACCCTGGTCTATAGTCCTATGATGCTGTAGTATATCACCCTGGTCTATAGACCTATGATGCAGTAGGAGATCACCCTGGTCTATAGACCTATGATACAGTAGGAGATCACCTTGGTCTATAGACCTATGATACAGTAGGAGATCACCCTGGTCTATAGTGCTATGATGTAGTAGTATATCACCCTGGTCTATAGACCTATTATGCAGTAGGATATCACCCTGGTCTATAGGCCTATGATACAGTAGGAGATCACCCTGGTCTATAGACCTATGATACAGTAGGAGATCACCCTGGCCTATAGACCTATGATACAGTAGGAGATCACCCCGGTCTATAGGCCTATGATACAGTAGGAGATCACCCTGGTTTATAGACCTATGATGCAGTAGTAGATCACCCTGTTCTATAGACCTATGATACAGTAGGAGATCACCCTGGTCTATAGGCCTATTATACAGTAGGAGATCACCCTGGTCTATAGGCCTATTATACAGTAGGAGATCACCCTGGTCTATAGACCTATGATACAGTAGGAGATCACCCTGGTCTATAGACCTATGCTACACTAGCAGATCACCCTGGTCTATAGACCTATGATACAGTAGGAGATCACCCTGGTCCATAGACCTATGATACAGTAGGAGATCACCCTGGTCTATAGACCTATGATACAGTATGAGATCACCCTCGTCTATAGACCTATGATACAGTAGGAGATCACCCTGGTCTATAGACCTATGATACAGTAGGAGATCACCCTGGTCTATAGACCTATGATACAGTAGGAGATCACCCTGGTCTATAGACCTATGCTACACTAGCAGATCACCCTGGTCTATAGACCTATGATACAGTAGGAGATCACCCTGGTCTATAGACCTATGATACAGTAGGAGATCACCCTGGTCTATAGACCTATGATACAGTAGGAGATCACCCTGGTCTATAGTCCTATGATGCTGTAGTATATCACCCTGGTCTATAGACCTATGATGCAGTAGGAGATCACCCTGGTCTATAGACCTATGATACAGTAGGAGATCACCTTGGTCTATAGACCTATGATACAGTAGGAGATCACCCTGGTCTATAGACCTATGATACAGTAGGAGATCACCCTGGTCTATAGACCTATGATACAGTAGGAGATCACCCTGGTCTATAGACCTATGATACAGTAGGAGATCACCCTGGTCTATAGACCTATGATACAGTAGGAGATAACCCTGGTCTATAGACCTATGATACAGAAGGAGATCACCCTGGTCTATAGTCCTATGACGCTGTAGTATATCACCCTGGTCTATAGACCTATGATGCAGTAGGAGATCACCCTGGTCTATAGACCTATGATACAGTAGGAGATCACCTTGGTCTATAGACCTATGATACAGTAGGAGATCACCCTGGTCTATAGTGCTATGATGTAGTAGTATATCACCCTGGTCTATAGACCTATTATGCAGTAGGAGATCACCCTGGTCTATAGACCTATGATACAGTAGGAGATCACCTTGGTCTATAGACCTATGATACAGTAGGAGATCACCCTGGCCTATAGACCTATGATACAGTAGGAGATCACCCCGGTCTATAGGCCTATGATACAGTAGGAGATCACCCTGGTCCATAGACCTATGATGCAGTAGTAGATCACCCTGTTCTATAGACCTATGATACAGTAGGAGATCACCCTGGTCTATAGGCCTATTATACAGTAGGAGATCACCCTGGTCTATAGGCCTATTATACAGTAGGAGATCACCCTGGTCTATAGACCTATGATACAGTAGGAGATCACCCTGGTCTATAGACCTATGCTACACTAGCAGATCACCCTGGTCTATAGACCTATGATACAGTAGGAGATCACCCTGGTCCATAGACCTATGATACAGTAGGAGATCACCCTGGTCTATAGACCTATGATACAGTATGAGATCACCCTCGTCTATAGACTTATGATACAGTAGGAGATCACCCTGGTCTATAGACCTATGATACAGTAGGAGATCACCCTGGTCTATAGACCTATGATACAGTAGGAGATCACCCTGGTCTATAGACCTATGCTACACTAGCAGATCACCCTGGTCTATAGACCTATGATACAGTAGGAGATCACCCTGGTCCATAGACCTATGATACAGTAGGAGATCACCCTGGTCCATAGGCCTATGATACAGTAGGAGATCACCCTGGTCTATAGACCTATGATACAGTAGGAGATCACCCTGGTCTATAGACCTATGATACAGTAGGAGATCACCCTGGTCTATAGACCTATGATACAGTAGGAGATCACCCTGGTCTATAGACCTATGATACAGTAGGAGATCACCCTGGTCTATAGACCTATGATACAGTAGGAGATAACCCTGGTCTATAGACCTATGATACAGTAGTAGATCACCCTGGTCTATAGTCCTATGATGCTGTAGTATATCACCCTGGTCTATAGACCTATGATGCAGTAGGAGATCACCCTGGTCTATAGACCTATGATACAGTAGGAGATCACCTTGGTCTATAGACCTATGATACAGTAGGAGATCACCCTGGTCTATAGTGCTATGATGTAGTAGTATATCACCCTGGTCTATAGACCTATTATGCAGTAGGAGATCACCCTGGTCTATAGACCTATGATACAGTAGGAGATCACCTTGGTCTATAGACCTATGATACAGTAGGAGATCACCCTGGCCTATAGACCTATGATACAGTAGGAGATCACCCCGGTCTATAGGCCTATGATACAGTAGGAGATCACCCTGGTCCATAGACCTATGATGCAGTAGTAGATCACCCTGTTCTATAGACCTATGATACAGTAGGAGATCACCCTGGTCTATAGGCCTATTATACAGTAGGAGATCACCCTGGTCTATAGGCCTATTATACAGTAGGAGATCACCCTGGTCTATAGACCTATGATACAGTAGGAGATCACCCTGGTCTATAGACCTATGCTACACTTGCAGATCACCCTGGTCTATAGACCTATGATACAGTAGGAGATCACCCTGGTCTATAGACCTATGATACAGTATGAGATCACCCTGGTCTATAGACCTATGATACAGTAGGAGATCACCCTGGTCCATAGACCTATGATACAGTAGGAGATCACCCTGGTCCATAGGTCTATGATACAGTAGGAGATCACCCTGGTCTATAGACCTATGATACAGTAGGAGATCACCCTGGTCCATAGGCCTATGATACAGTAGGAGATCACCCTGGTCTATAGACCTATGATACAGTAGGAGATCACCCTGGTCTATAGACCTATGATACAGTAGGAGATCACCCTGGTCTATAGACCTATGATACAGTAGGAGATAACCCTGGTCTATAGACCTATGATACAGTAGTAGATCACCCTGGTCTATAGTCCTATGATGCTGTAGTATATCACCCTGGTCTATAGACCTATGATGCAGTAGGAGATCACCCTGGTCTATAGACCTATGATACAGTAGGAGATCACCTTGGTCTATAGACCTATGATACAGTAGGAGATCACCCTGGTCTATAGTGCTATGATGTAGTAGTATATCACCCTGGTCTATAGACCTATTATGCAGTAGGAGATCACCCTGGTCTATAGACCTATGATACAGTAGGAGATCACCTTGGTCTATAGACCTATGATACAGTAGGAGATCACCCTGGCCTATAGACCTATGATACAGTAGGAGATCACCCCGGTCTATAGGCCTATGATACAGTAGGAGATCACCCTGGTCCATAGACCTATGATGCAGTAGTAGATCACCCTGTTCTATAGACCTATGATACAGTAGGAGATCACCCTGGTCTATAGGCCTATTATACAGTAGGAGATCACCCTGGTCTATAGGCCTATTATACAGTAGGAGATCACCCTGGTCTATAGACCTATGATACAGTAGGAGATCACCCTGGTCTATAGACCTATGCTACACTTGCAGATCACCCTGGTCTATAGACCTATGATACAGTAGGAGATCACCCTGGTCTATAGACCTATGATACAGTATGAGATCACCCTGGTCTATAGACCTATGATACAGTAGGAGATCACCCTGGTCCATAGACCTATGATACAGTAGGAGATCACCCTGGTCCATAGACCTATGATACAGTAGGAGATCACCCTGGTCTATAGACCTATGATACAGTATGAGATCACCCTGGTCTATAGACCTATGATACAGTAGGAGATCACCCTGGTCCATAGACCTATGATACAGTAGGAGATCACCCTGGTCCATAGGCCTATGATACAGTAGGAGATCACCCTGGTCTATAGACCTATGATACAGTAGGAGATCACCTTGGTCTATAGACCTATGCTACACTAGCAGATCACCCTGGTCTATAGACCTATGATACAGTAGGAGATCACCCTGGTCCATAGACCTATGATACAGTAGGAGATCACCCTGGTCCATAGGCCTATGATACAGTAGGAGATCACCCTGGTCTATAGACCTATGATACAGTAGGAGATCACCCTGGTCTATAGACCTATGATACAGTAGGAGATCACCCTGGTCTATAGACCTATGATACAGTAGGAGATAACCCTGGTCTATAGACCTATGATACAGTAGTAGATCACCCTGGTCTATAGTCCTATGATGCTGTAGTATATCACCCTGGTCTATAGACCTATGATGCAGTAGGAGATCACCCTGGTCTATAGACCTATGATACAGTAGGAGATCACCTTGGTCTATAGACCTATGATACAGTAGGAGATCACCCTGGTCTATAGTGCTATGATGTAGTAGGAGATCACCCTGGTCTA
The DNA here is from genome assembly GCF_045791955.1 of Oncorhynchus clarkii lewisi. Lineage (NCBI taxonomy): Eukaryota > Metazoa > Chordata > Actinopteri > Salmoniformes > Salmonidae > Oncorhynchus > Oncorhynchus clarkii. The sequence continues at coordinate 100,970,812 of NC_092158.1, read as the reverse complement.
TAGACCTATGATACAGTAGGAGATCACCCTGGTCTATAGACCTATGATACAGTAGGAGATAACCCTGGTCTATAGACCTATGATACAGTAGTAGGTCACCCTGGTCTATAGTCCTATGATGCTGTAGTATATCACCCTGGTCTATAGACCTATGATGCAGTAGGAGATCACCCTGGTCTATAGACCTATGATACAGTAGGAGATCACCTTGGTCTATAGACCTATGATACAGTAGGAGATCACCCTGGCCTATAGACCTATGATACAGTAGGAGATCACCCCGGTCTATAGGCCTATGATACAGTAGGAGATCACCCTGGTCCATAGACCTATGATGCAGTAGTAGATCACCCTGTTCTATAGACCTATGATACAGTAGGAGATCACCCTGGTCTATAGGCCTATTATACAGTAGGAGATCACCCTGGTCTATAGGCCTATTATACAGTAGGAGATCACCCTGGTCTATAGACCTATGATACAGTAGGAGATCACCCTGGTCTATTGGCCTATTATACAGTAGGAGACCACCCTGGTCTATAGTGCTATGATGTAGTAGGAGATCACCCTGGTCTATAGACCTATGATACAGTAGGAGATCACCCTGGTCTATAGACCTATGATACAGTAGGAGATAACCCTGGTCTATAGACCTATGATACAGTAGTAGATCACCCTGGTCTATAGTCCTATGATACAGTAGTAGATCACCCTGGTCTATAGTCCTATGATGCAGTAGTAGATAACCCTGGTCTATAGACCTATGATGCAGTAGGAGATCACCCTGGTCCATAGACCTATGATACAGTAGGAGATCACCCTGGTCTATAGGCCTATTATACATTAGGAGATCACTCTGGTCTATAGACCTATGATACAGTAGGAGATCACCCTGGTCTATAGACCTATGATACAGTAGGAGATCACCCTGGTCTATAGACCTATGATACAGTATGAGATCACCCTGGTCTATAGACCTATGATACAGTAGGAGATCACAGTGGTCTATAGACCTATGATGCAGTAGGAGATCACCCTGGTCTATAGACGTATGATACAGTAGGAGATCACCCTGGCCTATAAACCTATGATACAGTAGGAGATCACCCTGGTCTATAGACCTATGTTACAGTAGGAGATCACCCTGGTCTATAGACCTATGATGCAGTAGGAGATCACCCTGCTATATAGACCTATGATGCAGTAGGAGATCACCCTCTTCTATAGAACTGTGATGCAGTAGGAGATCACCCTGGTCTATAGACTTATGATACAGTAGGAGATCACCCTGGCCTATAAACCTATGATACAGTAGGAGATCACCCTGGTCTATAGACCTATGATACAGTAGGAGATCACCCTGGTCTATAGACCTATGATACAGTAGGAGATCACCCTGGTCTATAGACCTATGATACAGTAGGAGAACACCCTGGTCTATAGGCCTATTAAACAGTAGGAGATCACTCTGGTCTATAGACCTATGATGCAGTAGGAGATCACCCTGGTCTATAGACCTATGATGCAGTAGGAGATCACCCTGGTCGATATACTTATGATACAGTAGGAGATCACCCTGGTCTATAGACCTATGATACAGTAGGAGATCACCCTGGCCTGTAAACCTATGATACAGTAGGAGATCACCCTGGTCTATGGACATATGATACAGTAGGAGATCACCCTGGTCTATAGTCCTATGATGCTGTAGTATATCACCCTGGTCTATAGACCTATGATGCAGTAGGAGATCACCCTGGTCTATAGACCTATGATACAGTAGGAGATCACCTTGGTCTATAGACCTATGATACAGTAGGAGATCACCCTGGTCTATAGTGCTATGATGTAGTAGGAGATCACCCTGGTCTATAGACCTATGATACAGTAGGAGATCACCCTGGTCTATAGACCTATGATACAGTAGGAGATAACCCTGGTCTATAGACCTATGATACAGTAGTAGATCACCCTGGTCTATAGTCCTATGATGCTGTAGTATATCACCCTGGTCTATAGACCTATGATGCAGTAGGAGATCACCCTGGTCTATAGACCTATGATACAGTAGGAGATCACCTTGGTCTATAGACCTATGATACAGTAGGAGATCACCCTGGCCTATAGACCTATGATACAGTAGGAGATCACCCCGGTCTATAGGCCTATGATACAGTAGGAGATCACCCTGGTCCATAGACCTATGATGCAGTAGTAGATCACCCTGTTCTATAGACCTATGATACAGTAGGAGATCACCCTGGTCTATAGGCCTATTATACAGTAGGAGATCACCCTGGTCTATAGGCCTATTATACAGTAGGAGATCACCCTGGTCTATAGACCTATGATACAGTAGGAGATCACCCTGGTCTATTGGCCTATTATACAGTAGGAGACCACCCTGGTCTATAGTGCTATGATGTAGTAGGAGATCACCCTGGTCTATAGACCTATGATACAGTAGGAGATCACCCTGGTCTATAGACCTATGATACAGTAGGAGATCACCCTGGTCTATAGACCTATGATGCAGTAGGAGATCACCCTGCTATATAGACCTATGATGCAGTAGGAGATCACCCTCTTCTATAGAACTGTGATGCAGTAGGAGATCACCCTGGTCTATAGACTTATGATACAGTAGGAGATCACCCTGGCCTATAAACCTATGATACAGTAGGAGATCACCCTGGTCTATAGACCTATGATACAGTAGGAGATCACCCTGGTCTATAGACCTATGATACAGTAGGAGATCACCCTGGTCTATAGACCTATGATACAGTAGGAGATCACCCTGGTCGATAGACTTATGATACAGTAGGAGATCACCCTGGTCTATAGACCTATGATACAGTAGGAGATCACCCTGGCCTGTAAACCTATGATACAGTAGGAGATCACCCTGGTCTATGGACATATGATACAGTAGGAGATCACCCTGGTCTATAGACCTATGATAAAGTAGCAGATCACCCTGGTCTATAGACCTATGATACAGTATGAGATCACCCTGGTCTATAGACCTATGATACAGTAGGAGATCACCCTGGTCCATAGACCTATGATACAGTAGGAGATCACCCTGGTCCATAGGCCTATGATACAGTAGGAGATCACCCTGGTCTATAGACCTATGATACAGTAGGAGATCACCTTGGTCTATAGACCTATGCTACACTAGCAGATCACCCTGGTCTATAGACCTATGATACAGTAGGAGATCACCCTGGTCCATAGACCTATGATACAGTAGGAGATCACCCTGGTCCATAGGCCTATGATACAGTAGGAGATCACCCTGGTCTATAGACCTATGATACAGTAGGAGATCACCCTGGTCTATAGACCTATGATACAGTAGGAGATCACCCTGGTCTATAGACCTATGATACAGTAGGAGATAACCCTGGTCTATAGACCTATGATACAGTAGTAGATCACCCTGGTCTATAGTCCTATGATGCTGTAGTATATCACCCTGGTCTATAGACCTATGATGCAGTAGGAGATCACCCTGGTCTATAGACCTATGATACAGTAGGAGATCACCTTGGTCTATAGACCTATGATACAGTAGGAGATCACCCTGGTCTATAGACCTATGATACAGTAGGAGATCACCCTGGTCCGTAGACCTATGATGCAGTAGTAGATCACCCTGTTCTATAGACCTATGATACAGTAGGAGATCACCCTGGTATATAGACCTATGATGCAGTAGGAGATCACCCTGGTCTATAGACCTATGATACAGTAGTAGATCACCCTGGTCTATAGTCCTATGATGCAGTAGTATATCACCCTGGTGTATATACCTATGGTGCAGTAGGAGATCACCCTGGTCTATAGACCTATGATACTGTAGGAGATCACCTTGGTCTATAGACCTATGATACAGTAGGAGATCACCCTGGCCTATAAACCTATGATACAGTAGGAGATCACCCTGGTCTATAGACCTATGATACAGTAGGAGATCACCCTGGTCTATAGACCTATGATACAGTAGGAGATCACCCTGATCTATAGACCTATGATACAGTAGGAGATCACCCTGGTCTATAGACCTATGATACAGTAGGAGATCACCCTGGTCTATAGACCTATGATGCAGTAGGAGATCACCCTAGTCTATAGACCTATGATGCAGTAGGAGATAACCCTGCTATATAGACCTATGATGCAGTAGGATATCACCCTCTTCTATAGAACTATGATGCAGTAGTAGATCACCCTGGTCTATAGACCTATGATGCAGTAGGAGATCACCCTGGTCTATAGACTTATGATACAGTAGGAGATCACCCTGGCCTATAAACCTATGATACAGTAGGAGATCACCCTGGTCTATAGACCTATGATACAGTAGGAGATCACCCTGGTCTATAGACCTATGATACAGTAGGAGATCACCCTGGTCTATAGAACTATGATACAGTAGGAGAACACCCTGGTCTATAGGCCTATTAAACAGTAGGAGATCACTCTGGTCTATAGACATATGATGCAGTAGGAGATCACCCTGGTCTATAGACCTATGATACAGTAGGAGATCACCCTGGTCTATAGACCTATGATGCAGTAGGAGATCACCCTGGTCTATAGACCTATGATACAGTAGTAGATCACCCTGGTCTATAGTCCTATGATGCAGTAGTATATCACCCTGGTGTATATACCTATGGTGCAGTAGGAGATCACCCTGGTCTATAGACCTATGATACAGTAGGAGATCACCCTGGTCTATAGACCTATGATGCAGTAGGAGATCACCCTAGTCTATAGACCTATGATGCAGTAGGAGATCACCCTGCTATATAGACCTATGATGCAGTAGGAGATCACCCTCTTCTATAGACCTATGATGCAGTAGTAGATCACCCTGGTCTATAGACCTATGATGCAGTAGGAGATCACCCTGGTCTACAGACTTATGATACAGTAGGAGATCACCCTGGCCTATAAACCTATGATACAGTAGGAGATCACCCTGGACTATAGACCTATGATACAGTAGGAGATCACCCTGGTCTATAGACCTATGATACAGTAGGAGATCACCCTGGTCTATAGACCTATGATACAGTAGGAGAACACCCTGGTCTATAGGCCTATTAAACAGTAGGAGATCACTCTGGTCTATAGACCTATGATGCAGTAGGAGATCACCCTGGTCTATAGACCTATGATGCAGTAGGAGATCACCCTGGTCGATAGACTTATGATACAGTAGGAGATCACCCTGGTCTATAGACCTATGATACAGTAGGAGATCACCCTGGCCTATAAACCTATGATACAGTAGGAGATCACCCTGGTCTATGGACATATGATACAGTAGGAGATCACCCTGGTCTATAGACCTATGATACAGTAGGAGATCACCCTGGTCTATAGAACTATGATACAGTAGGAGAACACCCTGGTCTATAGACCTATTAAACAGTAGGAGATCACTCTGGTCTATAGACCTATGATGCAGTAGGAGATCACCCTGGTCTATAGACCTATGATGCAGTAGGAGATCACCCTGGTCGATAGACTTATGATACAGTAGGAGATCACCCTGGTCTATAGACCTATGATACAGTAGGAGATCACCCTGGCCTATAATCCTATGATACAGTAGGAGATCACCCTGGTCTATGGACATATGATACAGTAGGAGATCACCCTGGTCTATAGACCTATGGTAAAGTAGGAGATCACCCTGGTCTATAGACCTATGATACAGTAGGAGATCACCCTGGTCTATAGACCTATGATACAGTAGGAGATCACCCTGGTCCGTAGACCTATGATGCTGTAGTAGATCACCCTGTTCTATAGACCTATGATACAGTAGGAGATCACCCTGGTCTATAGACCTATGATGCAGTAGGAGATCACCCTGGTCTATAGACCTATGATACAGTAGTAGATCACCCTGGTCTATAGTCCTATGATGCAGTAGTATATCACCCTGGTGTATATACCTATGGTGCAGTAGGAGATCACCCTGGTCTATAGACCTATGATACAGTAGGAGATCACCTTGGTCTATAGACCTATGATACAGTAGGAGATCACCCTGGCCTATAGACCTATGATACAGTAAGAGATCACCCTGGTCTATAGACCTATGATACAGTAGGAGATCACCCTGGTCTATAGACCTATGATGCAGTAGGAGATCACCCTAGTCTATAGACCTATGATGCAGTAGGAGATCAGCGTGCTATATAGACCTATGATGCAGTAGGAGATCACCCTCTTCTATAGACCTATGATGCAGTAGTAGATCACCCTGGTCTATAGACCTATGATACAGTAGGAGATCACCCTGGTCTATAGACCTATGATACAGTAGGAGATCACCCTGATCTATAGACCTATGATACAGTAGGAGATCACCCTGGTCTATAGACCTATGATACAGTAGGAGATCACCCTGGTCTATAGACTTATGATGCAGTAGGAGATCACCCTAGTCTATAGACCTATGATGCAGTAGGAGATCACCCTGCTATATAGACCTATGATGCAGTAGGAGATCACCCTCTTCTATAGACCTATGATGCAGTAGTAGATCACCCTGATCTATAGACCTATGATGCAGTAGGAGATCACCCTGGTCTATAGACTTATGATACAGTAGGATATGACCCTGGTCTATAGAACTATGATACAGTAGGAGAACACCCTGGTCTATAGACCTATGATACAGTAGGAGATCACCCTGGTCTATAGAACTATGATACAGTAGGAGAACACCCTGGTCTATAGGCCTATTAAACAGTAGGAGATCATTCTGGTCTATAGACCTATGATGCAGTAGGAGATCACCCTGGTCTATAGACCTATGATGCAGTAGGAGATCACCCTGGTCGATAGACTTATGATACAGTAGGAGATAACCCTGGTCTATAGACCTATGATACAGTAGGAGATCACCCTGGCCTATAAACCTATGATACAGTAGGAGATCACCCTGGTCTATGGACATATGATACAGTAGGAGATCACCCTGGCCTATAAACCTATGATACAGTAGGATATCACCCTGGTCTATAAACCTATGATACAGTAGGAGATCACCCTGTTCTATGGACATATGATACAGTAGGAGATCACCCTGGTCTATAGACCTATGATAAAGTAGGAGATCACCCTGGTCTATAGACCTATGATACAGTAGGAGATCACCCTGGTCGATAGACCTATGATACAGTAGGAGATCACCCTGGTCCGTAGACCTATGATGCAGTAGTAGATCACCCTGTTCTATAGACCTATGATACAGTAGGAGATCACCCTGGTCTATAGACCTATGATGCAGTAGGAGATCACCCTGGTCTATAGACCTATGATACAGCAGTAGATCACCCTGGTCTATAGTCCTATGATGCAGTCGTATATCACCCTGGTGTATATACCTATGGTGCAGTAGGAGATCACCCTGGTCTATTGACCTATGATACAGTAGGAGATCACCTTGGTCTATAGACCTATGATACAGTAGGAGATCACCCTGGCCTATAAACCTATGATACAGTAGGAGATCACCCTGGTCTATAGACCTATGATACAGTAGGAGATCACCCTGGCCTATAAACCTATGATACAGTAGGAGATCACTCTGGTCTATAGACATATGATACAGTAGGAGATCACCCTGGTCTATAGACCTATGATACAGTAGGAGATCACCCTGGTCTATAGACCCATGATACAGTAGGAGATCACCCTGATCTATAGACCTATGATACAGTAGGAGATCAACCTGGTCTATAGACCTATGATACAGTAGGAGATCACCCTGGTCTATAGACCTATGATGCAGTAGGAGATCACCCTAGTCTATAGACCTATGATGCAGTAGGAGATCACCCTGCTATATAGACCTATGATGCAATAGGAGATCACCCTCTTCTATAGACCTATGATGCAGTAGTAGGTCACCCTGGTCTATAGACCTATGATGCAGTAGGAGATCACCCTGGCCTATAAACCTATGATACAGTAGTAGATCACCCTGGTCTATGGACATATGATACAGTAGGAGATCACCCTGTTCTATAGACCTATGATAAAGTAGGAGATCACCCTGGTCTATCGACCTATGATACAGTAGGAGATCACCCTGGTCTATAGACCTATGATACAGTAGGAGATCACCCTGGTCTATAGACCTATGATGCAGTAGGAGATCACCTTGGTCTATAGACCTATGATACAGTAGGAGATCACCCTGGCCTATAGACCTATGATACAGTAGGAGATCACCCTGGTCTATAGGCCTATTATACAGTAGGAGATCACCCTGGTCCATAGACCTATGATACAGTAGGAGATCACCCTGGTCTATTGGCCTATTATACAGTAGGAGATCACTCTGGTCTATAGACCTATGATACAGTAGGAGATCACCCTGGTCTATAGACCTATGATACAGTAGGAGATCACCCTGGTCTATAGACCTATGATACTGTAGGAGATAACCCTGGTCTATAGACATATGATACAGTAGGAGATCACCCTGGTCTATAGACCTATGATATAGTAGGAGATCACCCTGGTCCATAGACCTATGATGCAGTAGTAGATCACCCTGGTCTATAGACCTATGATGCAGTAGGAGATCACCCTGGTCTATAGACCTATGATACAGTAGTAGATCACCCTGGTCTATAGTCCTATGATACAGTAGTATATCACCCTGGTCTATATACCTATGATGCAGTAGGAGATCACCCTGGTCTATAGACCTATGATACAGTAGGAGATCACCTTGGTCTATAGACCTATGATACAGTAGGAGATCACCCTGGCCTATAGACCTATGATACAGTAGGAGATCACCCCAGTCTATAGACCAATAATACAGTAGGAGATCACCCTGGTCTATAGGCCTATTATACAGTAGGAGATCACCCTGGTCTATAGGCCTATTATACAGTAGGAGATCACCCTGGACCATAGACCTATGATACAGTAGGAGATCACCCTGGTCTATAGACCTATGATACAGTAGGAGATCACCTTGGTCTATAGACCTATGATACAGTAGGAGATCACCCTGGACCATAGACCTATGATACAGTAGGAGATCACCCTGGTCTATTGGCCTATTATACAGTAGGAGATCATTCTGGTATATAGACCTATGATACAGTAGGAGATCACCCTGGTCTATAGATCTATGATACAGTAGGAGATCACCCTGGTCTATAGACCTATGATAGAGCAGGAGATCACCCTGGTCCATAGACCTATGATACAGTAGGAGATCACCCTGGTCCATAGGCCTATGATACAGTAGGAGATCACCCTGGTCTATATACCTATGATACAGTAGGAGATCACCCTGGTCTATAGGCCTATAATACAGTAGGAGATCACTCTGGTCTATAGACCTATGATGCAGTAGTAGATCACCCTGGTCTATAAACCTATGATGCAGTAGGAGATCACCCTGGTCTATAGACCTATGATGCAGTAGTAGATCACCCTGGTCTATAGACCTATGATACAGTAGGAGATCACCCTGGTCTATATACCTATTATACAGTAGGAGATCACCCTGATCTATAGACCTATGATACAGTAGGATATCACCCTGGTCTATAGACCTATGATGCAGTAGTAGGTCACCCTGGTCTATAGACCTATGATGCAGTAGGAGATCACCCTGATCTATAGACCTATGATACAGTAGGATATCACCCTGGTCTATAAACCTATGATACAGTAGGAGATCACCCTGGTCTATAGACCTATGATACAGTAGGAGATCACCCTGGCCTATAAACCTATGATACAGTAGGAGATCACTCTGGTCTATAGACATATGATACAGTAGGAGATCACCCTGGTCTATAGACCTATGATAGAGCAGGAGATCACCCTGGTCCATAGACCTATGATACAGTAGGAGATCACCCTGGTCCATAGGCCTATGATACAGTAGGAGATCACCCTGGTCTATATACCTATGATACAGTAGGAGATTGCCTTGGTCTATAGACCTATGGTACAGTAGGAGATCACCCTGGCCTATAGACCTATGATACAGTAGGAGATCACCCTGGTCTATAGACCTGTGATACAGTAGGAGATCCCCTGGTCTATAAACCTATATTACGGTAGGAAATCACCCTGGTCTATAGACCTATGATACAGTAGGAGATCACCATTGTCTATAGACCTATGATACAGTAGGAGATCACCCTGGTCTATAGACCTATGATACAGTAGGAGATCACCCTGGTCTATAGACCTACCATACAGTAGGAAATCACCCTGGTCTAGAGACATATGATACAGTAGGAGATCACCCTGGTCTATAGACCTATGCTACACTAGCAGAACACCCTGGTCTATAGACCTATGCTACACTAGCAGATCACCCTGGTCTATAGACCTATGATACAGTAGGAGATCACCCTCTTCTATAGACCTATGATGCAGTAGTAGATCACCCTGGTCTATAGACCTATGATACAGTAGGAGATCACCCTGGTCTATAGACCTATGATACAGTAGGAGATCACCCTGATCTATAGACCTATGATACAGTAGGATATCACCCTGGTCTATAGACCTATGATGCAGTAGGAGATCACCCTAGTCTATAGACCTATGATGCAGTAGGAGATCACCCTGCTATATAGACCTATGATGCAGTAGGAGATCACCCTCTTCTATAGACCTATGATGCAGTAGTAGATCACCCTGGTCTATAGACCTATGATGCAGTAGGAGATCACCCTGGTCTATAGACTTATGATACAGTAGGATATGACCCTGGTCTATAGAACTATGATACAGTAGGAGAACACCCTGGTCTATAGACCTATGATACAGTAGGAGATCACCCTGGTCTATAGACCTATGATATAGTAGGAGAACACCCTGGTCTATAGGCCTATTAAACAGTAGGAGATCACTCTGGTCTATAGACCTATGATGCAGTAGGAGATCACCCTGGTCTATAGACCTATGATGCAGTAGGAGATCACCCTGGTCGATAGACTTATGATACAGTAGGAGATCACCCTGGTCTATAGACCTATGATACAGTAGGAGATCACCCTGGCCTATAAACCTATGATACAGTAGGAGATCACCCTGGTCTATGGACATATGATACAGTAGGAGATCACCCTGGTCTATAGACCTATGATACAGTAGGAGATCACCCTGGTCTATAGAACTGTGATACAGTAGGAGAACACCCTGGTCTATAGGCCTATTAAACAGTAGGAGATCACTCTTGTCTATAGACCTATGATGCAGTAGGAGATCACCCTGGTCTATAGACTTATGATACAGTAGGAGATCACCCTGGCCTATAAACCTATGATACAGTAGGAGATCACCCTGGACTATAGACCTATGATACAGTAGGAGATCACCCTGGTCTATAGACCTATGATACAGTAGGAGATCACCCTGGTCTATAGACCTATGATACAGTAGGAGAACACCCTGGTCTATAGGCCTATTAAACAGTAGGAGATCACTCTGGTCTATAGACCTATGATGCAGTAGGAGATCACCCTGGTCTATAGACCTATGATGCAGTAGGAGATCACCCTGGTCGATAGACTTATGATACAGTAGGAGATCACCCTGGTCTATAGACCTATGATACAGTAGGAGATCACCCTGGCCTATAAACCTATGATACAGTAGGAGATCACCCTGGTCTATGGACATATGATACAGTAGGAGATCACCCTGGTCTATAGACCTATGATACAGTAGGAGATCACCCTGGTCTATAGAACTATGATACAGTAGGAGAACACCCTGGTCTATAGGCCTATTAAACAGTAGGAGATCACTCTGGTCTATAGACCTATGATGCAGTAGGAGATCACCCTGGTCTATAGACCTATGATGCAGTAGGAGATCACCCTGGTCGATAGACTTATGATACAGTAGGAGATCACCCTGGTCTATAGACCTATGATACAGTAGGAGATCACCCTGGCCTATAATCCTATGATACAGTAGGAGATCACCCTGGTCTATGGACATATGATACAGTAGGAGATCACCCTGGTCTATAGACCTATGGTAAAGTAGGAGATCACCCTGGTCTATAGACCTATGATACAGTAGGAGATCACCCTGGTCTATAGACCTATGATACAGTAGGAGATCACCCTGGTCCGTAGACCTATGATGCAGTAGTAGATCACCCTGTTCTATAGACCTATGATACAGTAGTAGATCACCCTGGTCTATAGACCTATGATGCAGTAGGAGATCACCCTGGTCTATAGACCTATGATACAGTAGTAGATCACCCTGGTCTATAGTCCTATGATGCAGTAGTATATCACCCTGGTGTATATACCTATGGTGCAGTAGGAGATCACCCTGGTCTATAGACCTATGATACAGTAGGAGATCACCTTGGTCTATAGACCTATGATACAGTAGGAGATCACCCTGGCCTATAGACCTATGATACAGTAGGAGATCACCCTGGTCTATAGACCTATGATACAGTAGGAGATCACCCTGGTCTATAGACCTATGATGCAGTAGGAGATCACCCTAGTCTATAGACCTATGATGCAGTAGGAGATCACCCTGCTATATAGACCTATGATGCAGTAGGAGATCACCCTCTTCTATAGACCTATGATGCAGTAGTAGATCACCCTGGTCTATAGACCTATGATACAGTAGGAGATCACCCTGGTCTATAGACCTATGATACAGTAGGAGATCACCCTGATCTATAGACCTATGATACAGTAGGAGATCACCCTGGTCTATAGACCTATGATACAGTAGGAGATCACCCTGGTCTATAGACCTATGATGCAGTAGGAGATCACCCTAGTCTATAGACCTATGATGCAGTAGGAGATCACCCTGCTATATAGACCTATGATGCAGTAGGAGATCACCCTCTTCTATAGACCTATGATGCAGTAGTAGATCACCCTGATCTATAGACCTATGATGCAGTAGGAGATCACCCTGGTCTATAGACTTATGATACAGTAGGATATGACCCTGGTCTATAGAACTATGATACAGTAGGAGATCACCCTGGTCTATAGAACTATGATACAGTAGGAGATCACCCTGGCCTATAAACCTATGATACAGTAGGAGAACACCCTGGTCTATAGACCTATGATACAGTAGGAGATCACCCTGGTCTATAGAACTATGATACAGTAGGAGAACACCCTGGTCTATAGGCCTATTAAACAGTAGGAGATCATTCTGGTCTATAGACCTATGATGCAGTAGGAGATCACCCTGGTCTATAGACCTATGATGCAGTAGGAGATCACCCTGGTCGATAGACCTATGATACAGTAGGAGATCACCCTGGCCTATAAACCTATGATACAGTAGGAGATCACCCTGGTCTATGGACATATGATACAGTAGGAGATCACCCTGGCCTATAAACCTATGATACAGTAGGATATCACCCTGGTCTATAAACCTATGATACAGTAGGAGATCACCCTGTTCTATGGACATATGATACAGTAGGAGATCACCCTGGTCTATAGACCTATGATAAAGTAGGAGATCACCCTGGTCTATAGACCTATGATACAGTAGGAGATCACCCTGGTCGATAGACCTATGATACAGTAGGAGATCACCCTGGTCCGTAGACCTATGATGCAGTAGTAGATCACCCTGTTCTATAGACCTATGATACAGTAGGAGATCACCCTGGTCTATAGACCTATGATGCAGTAGGAGATCACCCTGGTCTATAGACCTATGATACAGTAGTAGATCACCCTGGTCTATAGTCCTATGATGCAGTCGTATATCACCCTGGTGTATATACCTATGGTGCACTAGGAGATCACCCTGGTCTATAGACCTATGATACAGTAGGAGATCACCTTGGTCTATAGACCTATGATACAGTAGGAGATCACCCTGGCCTATAAACCTATGATACAGTAGGAGATCACCCTGGTCTATAGACCTATGATACAGTAGGAGATCACCCTGGCCTATAAACCTATGATACAGTAGGAGATCACTCTGGTCTATAGACATATGATACAGTAGGAGATCACCCTGGTCTATAGACCTATGATACAGTAGGAGATCACCCTGGTCTATAGACCCATGATACAGTAGGAGATCACCCTGATCTATAGACCTATGATACAGTAGGAGATCAACCTGGTCTATAGACCTATGATACAGTAGGAGATCACCCTGGTCTATAGACCTATGATGCAGTAGGAGATCACCCTAGTCTATAGACCTATGATGCAGTAGGAGATCACCCTGCTATATAGACCTATGATGCAATAGGAGATCACCCTCTTCTATAGACCTATGATGCAGTAGTAGGTCACCCTGGTCGATAGACCTATGATACAGTAGGAGATCACCCTGGTCCGTAGACCTATGATGCAGTAGTAGATCACCCTGTTCTATAGACCTATGATACAGTAGGAGATCACCCTGGTCTATAGACCTATGATGCAGTAGGAGATCACCCTGGTCTATAGACCTATGATACAGTAGTAGATCACCCTGGTCTATAGTCCTATGATGCAGTCGTATATCACCCTGGTGTATATACCTATGGTGCAGTAGGAGATCACCCTGGTCTATAGACCTATGATACAGTAGGAGATCACCTTGGTCTATAGACCTATGATACAGTAGGAGATCACCCTGGCCTATAAACCTATGATACAGTAGGAGATCACCCTGGTCTATAGACCTATGATACAGTAGGAGATCACCCTGGCCTATAAACCTATGATACAGTAGGAGATCACTCTGGTCTATAGACATATGATACAGTAGGAGATCACCCTGGTCTATAGACCTATGATACAGTAGGAGATCACCCTGGTCTATAGACCCATGATACAGTAGGAGATCACCCTGATCTATAGACCTATGATACAGTAGGAGATCAACCTGGTCTATAGACCTATGATACAGTAGGAGATCACCCTGGTCTATAGACCTATGATGCAGTAGGAGATCACCCTAGTCTATAGACCTATGATGCAGTAGGAGATCACCCTGCTATATAGACCTATGATGCAATAGGAGATCACCCTCTTCTATAGACCTATGATGCAGTAGTAGGTCACCCTGGTCTATAGACCTATGATGCAGTAGGAGATCACCCTGGCCTATAAACCTATGATACAGTAGTAGATCACCCTGGTCTATGGACATATGATACAGTAGGAGATCACCCTCTTCTATAGACCTATGATAAAGTAGGAGATCACCCTGGTCTATCGACCTATGATACAGTAGGAGATCACCCTGGTCTATAGACCTATGATACAGTAGGAGATCACCCTGGTCCGTAGACCTATGATGCAGTAGTAGATCACCCTGTTCTATAGACCTATGATACAGTAGGAGATCACCCTGGTCTATAGACCTATGATGCAGTAGGAGATCACCTTGGTCTATAGACCTATGATACAGTAGGAGATCACCCTGGCCTATAGACCTATGATACAGTAGGAGATCACCCTGGTCTATAGGCCTATTATACAGTAGGAGATCACCCTGGTCCATAGACCTATGATACAGTAGGAGATCACCCTGGTCTATAGACCTATGATACAGTAGGAGATCACCCTGGTCTATAGACCTATGATACTGTAGGAGATAACCCTGGTCTATAGACATATGATACAGTAGGAGATCACCCTGGTCTATAGACCTATGATATAGTAGGAGATCACCCTGGTCCATAGACCTATGATGCAGTAGTAGATCACCCTGGTCTATAGACCTATGATGCAGTAGGAGATCACCCTGGTCTATAGACCTATGATACAGTAGTAGATCACCCTGGTCTATAGTCCTATGATACAGTAGTATATCACCCTGGTCTATATACCTATGATGCAGTAGGAGATCACCCTGGTCTATAGACCTATGATACAGTAGGAGATCACCTTGGTCTATAGACCTATGATACAGTAGGAGATCACCCTGGCCTATAGACCTATGATACAGTAGGAGATCACCCCAGTCTATAGACCAATAATACAGTAGGAGATCACCCTGGTCTATAGGCCTATTATACAGTAGGAGATCACCCTGGTCTATAGGCCTATTATACAGTAGGAGATCACCCTGGACCATAGACCTATGATACAGTAGGAGATCACCCTGGTCTATAGACCTATGATACAGTAGGAGATCACCTTGGTCTATAGACCTATGATACAGTAGGAGATCACCCTGGCCTATAGACCTATGATACAGTAGGAGATCACCCCAGTCTATAGACCAATAATACAGTAGGAGATCACCCTGGTCTATAGGCCTATTATACAGTAGGAGATCACCCTGGTCTATAGGCCTATTATACAGTAGGAGATCACCCTGGACCATAGACCTATGATACAGTAGGAGATCACCCTGGTCTATTGGCCTATTATACAGTAGGAGATCATTCTGGTATATAGACCTATGATACAGTAGGAGATCACCCTGGTCTATAGATCTATGATACAGTAGGAGATCACCCTGGTCTATAGACCTATGATAGAGCAGGAGATCACCCTGGTCCATAGACCTATGATACAGTAGGAGATCACCCTGGTCCATAGGCCTATGATACAGTAGGAGATCACCCTGGTCTATATACCTATGATACAGTAGGAGATCACCCTGGTCTATAGGCCTATAATACAGTAGGAGATCACTCTGGTCTATAGACCTATGATGCAGTAGTAGATCACCCTGGTCTATAAACCTATGATGCAGTAGGAGATCACCCTGGTCTATAGACCTATGATACAGTAGGAGATTGCCTTGGTCTATAGACCTATGGTACAGTAGGAGATCACCCTGGCCTATAGACCTATGATACAGTAGGAGATCACCCTGGTCTATAGACCTGTGATACAGTAGGAGATCCCCTGGTCTATAAACCTATGATACGGTAGGAAATCACCCTGGTCTATAGACCTATGATACAGTAGGAGATCACCATTGTCTATAGACCTATGATACAGTAGGAGATCACCCTGGTCTATAGACCTATGATACAGTAGGAGATCACCCTGGTCTATAGACCTACCATACAGTAGGAAATCACCCTGGTCTAGAGACATATGATACAGTAGGAGATCACCCTGGTCTATAGATCTATGCTACACTAGCAGATCACCCTGGTCTATAGACCTATGCTACACTAGCAGATCACCCTGGTCTATAGACCTATGATACAGTAGGAGATCACCCTCTTCTATAGACCTATGATGCAGTAGTAGATCACCCTGGTCTATAGACCTATGATACAGTAGGAGATCACCCTGGTCTATAGACCTATGATACAGTAGGAGATCACCCTGATCTATAGACCTATGATACAGTAGGATATCACCCTGGTCTATAGACCTATGATACAGTAGGAGATCACCCTGGTCTATAGACCTATGATGCAGTAGGAGATCACCCTAGTCTATAGACCTATGATGCAGTAGGAGATCACCCTGCTATATAGACCTATGATGCAGTAGGAGATCACCCTCTTCTATAGACCTATGATGCAGTAGTAGATCACCCTGGTCTATAGACCTATGATGCAGTAGGAGATCACCCTGGTCTATAGACTTATGATACAGTAGGATATGACCCTGGTCTATAGAACTATGATACAGTAGGAGAACACCCTGGTCTATAGACCTATGATACAGTAGGAGATCACCCTGGTCTATAGAACTATGATACAGTAGGAGAACACCCTGGTCTATAGGCCTATTAAACAGTAGGAGATCATTCTGGTCTATAGACCTATGATGCAGTAGGAGATCACCCTGGTCTATAGACCTATGATGCAGTAGGAGATCACCCTGGTCGATAGACTTATGATACAGTAGGAGATAACCCTGGTCTATAGACCTATGATACAGTAGGAGATCACCCTGGCCTATAAACCTATGATACAGTAGGAGATCACCCTGGTCTATGGACATATGATACAGTAGGAGATCACCCTGGCCTATAAACCTATGATACAGTAGGATATCACCCTGGTCTATAAACCTATGATACAGTAGGAGATCACCCTGGTCTATGGACATATGATACAGTAGGAGATCACCCTGGTCTATAGACCTATGATAAAGTAGGAGATCACCCTGGTCTATAGACCTATGATACAGTAGGAGATCACCCTGGTCGATAGACCTATGATACAGTAGGAGATCACCCTGGTCCGTAGACCTATGATGCAGTAGTAGATCACCCTGTTCTATAGACCTATGATACAGTAGGAGATCACCCTGGTCTATAGACCTATGATGCAGTAGGAGATCACCCTGGTCTATAGACCTATGATACAGTAGGAGATCACCTTGGTCTATAGACCTATGATACAGTAGGAGATCACCCTGGCCTATAAACCTATGATACAGTAGTAGATCACCCTGGTCTATAGTCCTATGATGCAGTCGTATATCACCCTGGTGTATATACCTATGGTGCAGTAGGAGATCACCCTGGTCTATAGACCTATGATACAGTAGGAGATCACCTTGGTCTATAGACCTATGATACAGTAGGAGATCACCCTGGCCTATAAACCTATGATACAGTAGGAGATCACCCTGGTCTATAGACCTATGATACAGTAGGAGATCACCCTGGCCTATAAACCTATGATACAGTAGGAGATCACTCTGGTCTATAGACATATGATACAGTAGGAGATCACCCTGGTCTATAGACCTATGATACAGTAGGAGATCACCCTGGTCTATAGACCCATGATACAGTAGGAGATCACCCTGATCTATAGACCTATGATACAGTAGGAGATCACCCTGGTCTATAGACCTATGATACAGTAGGAGATCACCCTGGTCTATAGACCTATGATGCAGTAGGAGATCACCCTAGTCTATAGACCTATGATGCAGTAGGAGATCACCCTGCTATATAGACCTATGATGCAATAGGAGATCACCCTCTTCTATAGACCTATGATGCAGTAGTAGGTCACCCTGGTCTATAGACCTATGATGCAGTAGGAGATCACCCTGGCCTATAAACCTATGATACAGTAGTAGATCACCCTGGTCTATGGACATATGATACAGTAGGAGATCACCCTGTTCTATAGACCTATGATAAAGTAGGAGATCACCCTGGTCTATAGACCTATGATACAGTAGGAGATCACCCTGGTCTATAGACCTATGATACAGTAGGAGATCACCCTGGTCCGTAGACCTATGATGCAGTAGTAGATCACCCTGTTCTATAGACCTATGATACAGTAGGAGATCACCCTGGTCTAAAGACCTATGATGCAGTAGGAGATCACCTTGGTCTATAGACCTATGATACAGTAGGAGATCACCCTGGCCTATAGACCTATGATACAGTAGGAGATCACCCTGGTCTATAGGCCTATTATACAGTAGGAGATCACCCTGGTCCATAGACCTATGATACAGTAGGAGATCACCCTGGTCTATTGGCCTATTATACAGTAGGAGATCACTCTGGTCTATAGACCTATGATACAGTAGGAGATCACCCTGGTCTATAGACCTATGATACAGTAGGAGATCACCCTGGTCTATAGACCTATGATACTGTAGGAGATAACCCTGGTCTATAGACATATGATACAGTAGGAGATCACCCTGGTCTATAGACCTATGATATAGTAGGAGATCACCCTGGTCCATAGACCTATGATGCAGTAGTAGATCACCCTGGTCTATAGACCTATGATGCAGTAGGAGATCACCCTGGTCTATAGACCTATGATACAGTAGTAGATCACCCTGGTCTATAGTCCTATGATACAGTAGTATATCACCCTGGTCTATATACCTATGATGCAGTAGGAGATCACCCTGGTCTATAGACCTATGATACAGTAGGAGATCACCTTGGTCTATAGACCTATGATACAGTAGGAGATCACCCTGGCCTATAGACCTATGATACAGTAGGAGATCACCCCAGTCTATAGACCAATAATACAGTAGGAGATCACCCTGGTCTATAGGCCTATTATACAGTAGGAGATAACCCTGGTCTATAGGCCTATTATACAGTAGGAGATCACCCTGGACCATAGACCTATGATACAGTAGGAGATCACCCTGGTCTATTGGCCTATTATACAGTAGGAGATCATTCTGGTATATAGACCTATGATACAGTAGGAGATCACCCTGGTCTATAGATCTATGATACAGTAGGAGATCACCCTGGTCTATAGACCTATGATAGAGCAGGAGATCACCCTGGTCCATAGACCTATGATACAGTAGGAGATCACCCTGGTCCATAGGCCCATGATACAGTAGGAGATCACCCTGGTCTATAGACCTATGATACAGTAGGAGATCACCCTGGTCTATAGGCCTATAATACAGTAGGAGATCACTCTGGTCTATAGACCTATGATGCAGTAGTAGATCACCCTGGTCTATAAACCTATGATGCAGTAGGAGATCACCCTGGTCTATAGACCTATGATACAGTAGGAGATTGCCTTGGTCTATAGACCTATGGTACAGTAGGAGATCACCCTGGCCTATAGACCTATGATACAGTAGGAGATCACCCTGGTCTATAGACCTGTGATACAGTAGGAGATCCCCTGGTCTATAAACCTATGATACGGTAGGAAATCACCCTGGTCTATAGACCTATGATACAGTAGGAGATCGCCATTGTCTATAGACCTATGATACAGTAGGAGATCACCCTGGTCTATAGACCTATGATATAGTAGGAGATCACCCTGGTCCATAGACCTATGATGCAGTAGTAGATCACCCTGGTCTATAGACCTATGATGCAGTAGGAGATCACCCTGGTCTATAGACCTATGATACAGTAGTAGATCACCCTGGTCTATAGTCCTATGATACAGTAGTATATCACCCTGGTCTATATACCTATGATGCAGTAGGAGATCACCCTGGTCTATAGACCTATGATACAGTAGGAGATCACCTTGGTCTATAGACCTATGATACAGTAGGAGATCACCCTGGCCTATAGACCTATGATACAGTAGGAAATCACCCCAGTCTATAGACCAATAATACAGTAGGAGATCACCCTGGTCTATAGGCCTATTATACAGTAGGAGATCACCCTGGTCTATAGGCCTATTATACAGTAGGAGATCACCCTGGACCATAGACCTATGATACAGTAGGAGATCACCCTGGTCTATTGGCCTATTATACAGTAGGAGATCATTCTGGTATATAGACCTATGATACAGTAGGAGATCACCCTGGTCTATAGATCTATGATACAGTAGGAGATCACCCTGGTCTATAGACCTATGATAGAGCAGGAGATCACCCTGGTCCATAGACCTATGATACAGTAGGAGATCACCCTGGTCCATAGGCCTATGATACAGTAGGAGATCACCCTGGTCTATAGACCTATGATACAGTAGGAGATCACCCTGGTCTATAGGCCTATAATACAGTAGGAGATCACTCTGGTCTATAGACCTATGATGCAGTAGTAGATCACCCTGGTCTATAAACCTATGATGCAGTAGGAGATCACCCTGGTCTATAGACCTATGATACAGTAGGAGATCGCCTTGGTCTATAGACCTATGGTACAGTAGGAGATCACCCTGGCCTATAGACCTATGATACAGTAGGAGATCACCCTGGTCTATAGACCTGTGATACAGTAGGAGATCCCCTGGTCTATAAACCTATGATACGGTAGGAAATCACCCTGGTCTATAGACCTATGATACAGTAGGAGATCACCATTGTCTATAGACCTATGATACAGTAGGAGATCACCCTGGTCTATAGACCTATGATACAGTAGGAGATCACCCTGGTCTATAGACCTACCATACAGTAGGAAATCACCCTGGTCTAGAGACATATGATACAGTAGGAGATCACCCTGGTCTATAGACCTATGCTACACTAGCAGATCACCCTGGTCTATAGACCTATGCTACACTAGCAGATCACCCTGGTCTATAGACCTATGCTACACTAGCAGATCACCCTGGTCTATAGACCTATGATACAGTAGGAGATCACCCTGGTCCATAGACCTATGCTACAGTAGGAGATCACCCTGATCTATAGGCCTATTATACAGTAGGAGATCACCCTGGTCTATAGACCTATGATACAGTAGGAGATCACCCTGGTCCATAGACCTATGATACAGTATAAGATCACCCTTGTCCATAGGCCTATGATACAGTAGGAGATCACCCTGGTATATAGACCTATGATACAGTAGGAGATCACCTTGGTCTATAGACCTATGATACAGTAGAAGATCACCCTTGTCTATAGACCTATGATACAGTAGGAGATCACTCTGGTCTATAGGCCTATGATACAGTATGATATCACCCTGGTCTATAGACCTATGATACAGTAGGAGATCACCCTGGTCTATAGACATATGATGCAGTAGGAGATCACCCTGGTCTATAGACCTATGATACAGTAGTAGATCACCCTGGTCTATAGTCCTATGATGCAGTAGTATATCACCCTGGTCAGCATATCGATTGCGCAACCAGGGGTGGAAAGACCTTGGATCATTGTTACTCTAACTTCCGCGACGCATATAAGGCCCTGCCCCGCCCCCCTTTCGGAAAAGCTGACCACGACTCCATTTTGTTGATCCCTGCCTACAGACAGAAACTAAAACAAGAGGCTCCCACGCTGAGGTCTGTCCAACGCTGGTCCGACCAAGCTGACTCCACACTCCAAGACTGCTTCCATCACGTGGACTGGGACATGTTTCGTATTGCGTCAGACAACAACATTGACGAATACGCTGATTCGGTGTGCGAGTTCATTAGAACGTGCGTTGAAGATGTCGTTCCCATAGCAACGATTAAAACATTCCCTAACCAGAAACCGTGGATTGATGGCAGCATTCGTGTGAAACTGAAAGCGCGAACCACTGCTTTTAATCAGGGCAAGGTGTCTGGTAACATGACCGAATACAAACAGTGCAGCTATTCCCTCCGCAAGGCTATCAAACAAGCTAAGCGTCAGTACAGAGACAAAGTAGAATCTCAATTCAACGGCTCAGACACAAGAGGCATGTGGCAGGGTCTACAGTCAATCACGGACTACAGGAAGAAATCCAGCCCAGTCACGGACCAGGATGTCCTGCTCCCAGGCAGACTAAATAACTTTTTTGCCCGCTTTGAGGACAATACAGTGCCACTGACACGGCCTGCAACGAAAACTTGCGGTCTCTCCTTCACTGCAGCCGAGGTGAGTAAGACATTTAAACGTGTTAACCCTCGCAAGGCTGCAGGCCCAGACGGCATCCCCAGCCGCGCCCTCAGAGCATGCGCAGACCAGCTGGCCGGTGTGTTTACAGACATATTCAATCAATCCCTATACCAGTCTGCTGTTCCCACATGCTTCAAGAGGGCCACCATTGTTCCTGTTCCCAAGAAAGCTAAGGTAACTGAGCTAAACGACTACCGCCCCGTAGCACTCACTTCCGTCATCATGAAGTGCTTTGAGAGACTAGTCAAGGACCATATCACCTCCACCCTACCTGACACCCTAGACCCACTCCAATTTGCTTACCGCCCAAATAGGTCCACAGACGAT
This sequence comes from Oncorhynchus clarkii lewisi, assembly GCF_045791955.1. Taxonomy (NCBI): domain Eukaryota; kingdom Metazoa; phylum Chordata; class Actinopteri; order Salmoniformes; family Salmonidae; genus Oncorhynchus; species Oncorhynchus clarkii. Next base: position 100,947,203 of record NC_092158.1, on the reverse strand, counting down.
GCAATCTCAACCACACTGCACACTGCCCTAACCCATCTGGACAAGAGGAATACCTATGTGAGAATGCTGTTCATTGACTACAGCTCGGCATTCAACACCATAGTACCCTCCAAGCTCGTCATCAAGCTCGAGACCCTGGGTCTCGACCCCGCCCTGTGCAACTGGGTACTGGACTTCCTGACGGGCCGCCCCCAGGTGGTGAGGGTAGGCAACAACATCTCCTCCCCGCTGATCCTCAACACTGGGGCCCCACAAGGGTGCGTTCTGAGCCCTCTCCTGTACTCCCTGTTCACCCACGACTGCGTGGCCACGCACGCCTCCAACTCAATCATCAAGTTTGCGGACGACACAACAGTGGTAGGCTTGATTACCAACAACGACGAGACGGCCTACAGGGAGGAGGTGAGGGCCCTCGGAGTGTGGTGTCAGGAAAATAACTTCACACTCAACGTCAACAAAACTAAGGAGATGATTGTGGACTTCAGGAAACAGCAGAGGGAACACCCCCCTATCCACATCGATGGAGCAGTAGTGGAGAGGGTAGCAAGTTTTAAGTTCCTCGGCATACACATCACAGACAAACTGAATTGGTCCACTCACACAGACAGCATTGTGAAGAAGGCGCAGCAGCGCCTCTTCAACCTCAGGAGGCTGAAGAAATTCGGCTTGTCACCAAAAGCACTCACAAACTTCTACAGATGCACAATCGAGAGCATCCTGGCGGGCTGTATCACCGCCTGGTACGGCAACTGCTCCGCCCTCAACCGTAAGGCTCTCCAGAGGGTAGTGAGGTCTGCACAACGCATCACCGGGGGCAAACTACCTGCCCTCCAGGACACCTACACCACCCGATGTCACAGGAAGGCCATAAAGATCATCAAGGACATCAACCACCCGAGCCACTGCCTGTTCACCCCGCTATCATCCAGAAGGCGAGGTCAGTACAGGTGCATCAAAGCTGGGACCGAGAGACTGAAAAACAGCTTCTATCTCAAGGCTATCAGACTGTTAAACAGCCACCACTAACATTGAGTGGCTGCTGCCAACACACTGACACTGACTCAACTCCAGCCACTTTAATAATGGGAATTGATGGGAAATGATGTAAATATATCACTAGCCACTTTAAACAATGCTACCTTATATAATGTTACTTACCCTACATTATTCATCTCATAGGCATACGTATATACTGTACTCTATATCATCGACTGTATCCTTATGTAATACATGTATCACTAGCCACTTTAACTATGCCACTTTGTTTACATACTCATCTCATATGTATATACTGTACTCGATACAATCTACTGTATCTGCCTATTCTGCTCTGTACCATCACTCATTCATATATCCTTATGTACATATTCTTTATCCCCTCACACTGTGTACAAGACAGTAGTTTTGGAATTGTTAGTTAGATTACTTGTTGGTTATTACTGCATTGTCGGAACTAGAAGCACAAGCATTTCGCTACACTCGCATTAACATCTGCTAACCATGTGTATGTGACAAATAAAATTTGATTTGATTTGATTTGATTTGGTCTATAGACCTATGATACTGTAGGAGATAACCCTGGTCTCTAGACCTATGATACAGCAGGAGATCACCCTGGTCCATAGACCTATGATGCAGTAGGAGATCACCCTGGTCTATAGACCTATGATACAGTAGGAGATAACCCTGGTCTATAGACCTATGATACTGTAGGAGATAACCCTGGTCTATAGACCTATGATGCAGTAGGAGATCACCCTGCTATATAGACCTATGATGCAGTAGGAGATCACCCTCTTCTATAGACCTATGATGCAGTAGTAGATCACCCTGGTCTATAGACCTATGATACAGTAGGAGATCACCCTGGTCTATAGACCTATGATACAGTAGGATATCACCCTGATCTATAGACCTATGATACAGTAGGAGATCACCCTGGTCTATAGACCTATGATACAGTAGGAGATCACCCTGGTCTATAGACCTATGATGCAGTAGGAGATCACCCTAGTCTATAGACCTATGATGCAGTAGGAGATAACCCTGCTATATAGACCTATGATGCAGTAGGAGATCACCCTCTTCTATAGACCTATGATGCAGTAGGAGATCACCCTGGTCGATAGACTTATGATACAGTAGGAGATCACCCTGGTCTATGGACATATGATACAGTAGGAGATCACCCTGGCCTATAAACCTATGATACAGTAGGAGATCACCCTGGCCTATGGACATATGATACAGTAGGAGATCACCCTGGTCTATAGACCTATGATAAAGTAGGAGATCACCCTGGTCTATAAACCTATGATACAGTAGGAGATCACCCTGGTCTATAGACCTATGATACAGTAGGAGATCACCGTGGTCCGTAGACCTATGATGCAGTAGTAGATCACCCTGTTCTATAGACCTATGATACAGTAGGAGATCACCCTGGTCTATAGACCTATGATGCAGTAGGAGATCACCCTGGTCTATAGACCTATGATACAGTAGTAGATCACCCTGGTCTATAGTCCTATGATGCAGTAGTATTTCACCCTGGTGTATATACCTATGGTGCAGTAGGAGATCACCCTGGTCTATAGACCTATGATACAGTAGGAGATCACCCTGGTCTATAGACCTATGATGCAGTAGGAGATCACCCTGGTCTATAGACCTATGATACAGTAGTAGATCACCCTGGTCTATAGTCCTATGATGCAGTAGTATATCACCCTGGTCTATATACCTATGATGCAGTAGGAGATCACCCTGGTCTATAGACCTATGATACAGTAGGAGATCACCTTGGTCTATAGACCTATGCTACAGTAGGAGATCACCCTGGCCTATAGACCTATGATACAGTAGGAGATCACCCCAGTCTATAGACCAATAATACAGTAGGAGATCACCCTTGTCTATAGGCTTATTATACAGTAGGAGATCACCCTGGTCTATAGGCCTATTATACAGTAGGAGATCACCCTGGACCATAGACCTATGATACAGTAGGAGATCACCCTGGTCTATTGGCCTATTATACAGTAGGAGATCATTCTGGTATATAGACCTATGATACAGTAGGATATCACCCTGGTCTATAGATCTATGATACAGTAGGAGATCACCCTGGTCTATAGACCTATGATAGAGCAGGAGATCACCCTGGTCCATAGACCTATGATACAGTAGAAGATCACCCTGGTCTATAGGCCTATGATACAGTAGGAGATCACCCTGGTCTATAGACCTATGATACAGTAGGAGATCACCCTGGTCTATAGGCCTATTATACAGTAGGTGATCACTCTGTTCTATAGACCTATGATGCAGTAGTAGATCACCCTGGTCTATAGACCTATGATGCAGTAGTAGATCACCCTGGTCTATAGACCTATGATGCAGTAGGAGATCACCCTGGTCTATAGACCTATGATACAGTAGGAGATCGCCTTGGTCTATAGTCCTATGGTACAGTAGGAGATCACCCTGGCCTATAGACCTATGATACAGTAGGAGATCACCCTGGTCTATAGACCTGTGATACAGTAGGAGATCCCCTGGTCTATAAACCTATGATACGGTAGGAAATCACCCTGGTCTATAGACCTATGATACAGTAAGAGATCACCATGTTCTATAGACCTATGATACAGTAGGAGATCACCCTGGTCTATAGACCTATGATACAGTAGGAGATCACCCTGGTCTATAGACCTACCATACAGTAGGAAATCACCCTGGTCTAGAGACATATGATACAGTAGGAGATCGCCTTGGTCTATAGTCCTATGGTACATTAGGAGATCACCCTGGCCTATAGACCTATGATACAGTAGGAGATCACCCTGGTCTATAGACCTGTGATACAGTAGGAGATCCCCTGGTCTATAAACCTATGATACGGTAGGAAATCACCCTGGTTTATAGACCTATGATACAGTAGGAGATCACCATGTTCTATAGACCTATGATACAGTAGGAGATCACCTTGGTCTATAGACCTATGATACAGTAGGAGATCACCCTGGCCTATAGACCTATGATACAGTAGGAGATCACCCCAGTCTATAGACCAATAATACAGTAGGAGATCACCCTTGTCTATTGGCCTATTATACAGTAGGAGATCACCCTGGTCTATAGGCCTATTATACAGTAGGAGATCACCCTGGACCATAGACCTATGATACAGTAGGAGATCACCCTGGTCTATTGGCCTATTATACAGTAGGAGATCATTCTGGTATATAGACCTATGATACAGTAGGATATCACCCTGGTCTATAGATCTATCATACAGTAGGAGATCACCCTGGTCTATAGACCTATGATAGAGCAGGAGATCACCCTGGTCCATAGACCTATGATACAGTAGAAGATCACCCTGGTCTATAGGCCTATGATACAGTAGGAGATCACCCTGGTCTATAGACCTATGATACAGTAGGAGATCACCCTGGTCTATAGTCCTATTATACAGTAGGAGATCACTCTGGTCTATAGACCTATGATGCAGTAGGAGATCACCCTGGTCTAGAGACATATGATACAGTAGGAGATCACCCTGGTCTATAGACCTATGCTACACTAGCAGATCACCCTGGTCTAAAGACCTATGATACAGTAGGAGATCACCCTGGTCCATAGACCTATGCTACAGTAGGAGATCACCCTGATCTATAGGCCTATTATACAGTAGGAGATCACCCTGGTCCATAGACCTATGATACAGTATAAGATCACCCTTGTCCATAGGCCTATGATACAGTAGGAGATCACCCTGGTATATAGACCTATGATACAGTAGGAGAACACCTTGGTCTATAGACCTATGATACAGTAGAAGATCACCCTTGTCTATAGACCTATGATACAGTAGAAGATCACCCTTGTCTATAGACCTATGATACAGTAGGAGATCACTCTGGTCTATAGGCCTATGATACAGTAGGAGATCACCCTGGTCTATAGACCTATGATACAGTAGGAGATCACCCTGGTCTATAGACCTATGATACAGTAGGAGATCACCCTGATCTATAGACCTATGATACAGTAGGAGATCACCCTGGTCTATAGACCTATGATACAGTAGGAGATCACCCTGGTCTATAGACCTATGATGCAGTAGGAGATCACCCTAGTCTATAGACCTATGATGCAGTAGGAGATCACCCTGCTATATAGACCTATGATGCAGTAGGAGATCACCCTCTTCTATAGACCTATGATGCAGTAGTAGATCACCCTGGTCTATAGACCTATGATGCAGTAGGAGATCACCCTGGCCTATAAACCTATGATACAGTAGGAGATCACCCTGGTCTATGGACATATGATACTTTAGGAGATCACCCTGTTCTATAGACCTATGATAAAGTAGGAGATCACCCTGGTCTATAGACCTATGATACAGTAGGAGATCACCCTGGTCTATAGACCTATGATACAGTAGGAGATCACCCTGGTCCGTAGACCTATGATGCAGTAGTAGATCACCCTGTTCTATAGACCTATGATACAGTAGGAGATCACCCTGGTCTATAGACCTATGATGCAGTAGGAGATCACCCTGGTCTATAGACCTATGATACAGTAGTAGATCACCCTGGTCTATAGTCCTATGATGCAGTAGTATATCACCCTGGTGTATATACCTATGGTGCAGTAGGATATCACCCTGGTCTATAGACCTATGATACAGTAGGAGATCACCTTGGTCTATAGACCTATGATACAGTAGGAGATCACCCTGGCCTATAGACCTATGATGCAGTAGGAGCTCACCCTGGTCTATAGACCTATGATACAGTAGTAGATCACCCTGGTCTATAGTCCTATGATGCAGTAGTATATCACCCTGGTCTATATACCTATGATGCAGTAGGAGATCACCCTGGTCTATAGACCTATGATACAGTAGGAGATCACCTTGGTCTATAGACCTATGATACAGTAGGAGATCACCCTGGCCTATAGACCTATGATACTGTAGGAGATAACCCTGGTCTATAGACCTATGATACAGTAGGAGATCACCCTGGTCTATAGACCTATGATATAGTAGGAGATCACCCTGGTCCATAGACCTATGATGCAGTAGTAGATCACCCTGGTCTATAGACCTATGATGCAGTAGGAGATCACCCTGGTCTATAGACCTATGATACAGTAGTAGATCACCCTGGTCTATAGTCCTATGATGCAGTAGTATATCACCCTGGTCTATATACCTATGATGCAGTAGGAGATCACCCTGGTCTATAGACCTATGATACAGTAGGAGATCACCTTGGTCTATAGACCTATGATACAGTAGGAGATCACCCTGGCCTATAGACCTATGATACAGTAGGAGATCACCCCAGTCTATAGACCAATAATACAGTAGGAGATCACCCTGGTCTATAGGCCTATGATACAGTAGCAGATCACCCTGGTCTATCGGCCTATTATACAGTAGGAGATCATTCTGGTATATAGACCTATGATACAGTAGGAGATCACTCTGGTCTATAGACCTATGATACAGTAGGATTTCACCCTGGTCTATAGATCTATGATACAGTAGGAGATCACCCTGGTCTATAGACCTATGATACAGTAGGAGATCACCCTGGTCCATAGGCCTATGATACAGTAGGAGATCACCCTGGTCTATAGACCTATGATACAGTAGGAGATCACCCTGGTCTATAGGCCTATTATACAGTAGGAGATCACTCTGGTCTATAGACCTATGATGCAGTAGGAGATCACCCTGGTCTATAGACCTATGATACAGTAGTAGATCACCCTGGTCTATAGACCTATGATGCAGTAGTAGATCACCCTTGTCTATAGACCTATGATGCAGTAGGAGATCACCCTGGTCTATAGACCTATGATACAGTAGGAGATCGCCTTGGTCTATAGACCTATGGTACAGTAGGAGATCACCCTGGCCTATAGACCTATGATACAGTAGGAGATCACCCTGGTCTATAGACCTGTGATACAGTAGGAGATCCCCTGGTCTATAAACCTATGATACGGTAGGAAATCACCCTGGTCTATAGACCTATGATACAGTAGGAGATCACCATGGTCTATAGACCTATGATACAGTAGGAGATCACCCTGGTCTATAGACCTATGATACAGTAGGAGATCACCCTGGGCTATACACCTACCATACAGTGGGAAATCACCCTGGTCTAGAGACATATGATACAGTAGGAGATCACCCTGGTCTATAGACCTATGCTACACTAGCAGATCACCCTGGTCTATAGACCTATGCTACACTAGCAGATCACCCTGGTCTATAGACCTATGATACAGTAGGAGATCACCCTGGTCCATAGACCTATGCTACAGTAGGAGATCACCCTGATCTATAGGCCTATTATACAGTAGGAGATCACCCTGGTCTATAGACCTATGATACAGTAGGAGATCACCCTGGTCCATAGACCTATGATACAGTATAAGATCACCCTTGTCCATAGGCCTATGATACAGTAGGAGATCACCCTGGTATATAGACCTATGATACAGTAGGAGATCACCTTGGTCTATGGACCTATGATACAGTAGAAGATCACCCTTGTCTATAGACCTATGATACAGTAGGAGATCACTCTGGTCTATAGGCCTATGATACAGTATGATATCACCCTGGTCTATAGACCTATGATACAGTAGGAGATCACCCTGGTCTATAGACCTATGATGCAGTAGGATATCACCCTGGTCTATAGACCTATGATACAGTAGTAGATCACCCTGGTCTATAGTCCTATGATGCAGTAGTATATCACCCTGGTCTATAGACCTATGATACTGTAGGAGATAACCCTGGTCTATAGACCTATGATACAGTAGGAGATCACCCTGGTCCATAGACCTATGATGCAGTAGGAGATCACCCTGGTCTATAGACCTATGGTACAGTAGGAGATCACCCTGGTCTATAGACCTATGATACTGTAGGAGATAACCCTGGTCTATAGACCTATGATACAGTAGGAGATCACCCTGGTCTATAGACCTATGAAACAGTAGGAGATCACCCTGGTCTATAGAACTATGATACAGTAGGAGATCACCCTGGTCTATAGGCCTATTAAACAGTAGGAGATCACTCTGGTCTATAGACCTATGATGCAGTAGGAGATCACCCTGGTCTATAGACCTATGATGCAGTAGGAGATCACCCTGGTCGATAGACTTATGATACAGTAGGAGATCACCCTGGTCTATAGACCTATGATACAGTAGGAGATCACCCTGGCCTATAAACCTATGATACAGTAGGAGATCACCCTGGTCTATGGACATATGATACAGTAGGAGATCACCCTGTTCTATAGACCTATGATAAAGTAGGAGATCACCCTGGTCTATAGACCTATGATACAGTAGGAGATCACCCTGGTCTATAGACCTATGATACAGTAGAAGATCACCCTGGTCCGTAGACCTATGATAAAGTAGTACATCACCCTGTTCTATAGACCTATGATACAGTAGGAGATCACCCTGGTCTATAGACCTATGATGCAGTAGGAGATCACCCTGGTCTATAGACCTATGATACAGTAGTAGATCACCCTGGTCTATAGTCCTATGATGCAGTAGTATATCACCCTGGTGTATATACCTATGGTGGAGTAGGAGATCACCCTGGTCTATAGACCTATGATACAGTAGGAGATCACCTTGGTCTATAGACCTATGATACAGTAGGAGATCACCCTGGCCTATAGACCTATGATACAGTAGGAGATCACCCTGGTCTATAGGCCTATTATACAGTAGGAGATCACCCTGGTCCATAGACCTATGATACAGTAGGAGATCACCCTGGTCTATTGGCCTATTATACAGTAGGAGATCACTCTGGTCTATAGACCTATGATACAGTAGGAGATCACCCTGGTCTATAGACCTATGATACAGTAGGAGATCACCCTGGTCTGTAGACCTATGATACAGTAGGAGATCACCCTGGTCTATATACCTATGATACAGTAGTAGATCACCCTGGTCTATAGTCCTATGATGCAGTAGTATATCACCCTGGTCTATATACCTATGATGCAGTAGGAGATCACCCTGGTCTATAGACCTATGATACAGTAGGAGATCACCATGGTCTATAGACCTATGATACAGTAGGAGATCACCCTGGTCTATATACCTATGATGCAGTAGGAGATCACCCTGGTCTATAGACCTATGATACAGTAGGAGATCACCTTGGTCTATAGACCTATGATACAGTAGGAGATCACCCTGGCCTATAGACCTATGATACAGTAGGAGATCACCCTGGTCTATAGACCTATGATAGAGCAGGAGATCACCCTGGTCCATAGACCTATGATACAGTAGGAGATCACCCTGGTCCATAGGCCTATGATACAGTAGAAGATCACCCTGGTCTATATACCTATGATACAGTAGGAGATCACCCTGGTCTATAGGCCTATTATACAGTAGGAGATCACTCTGGTCTATAGACCTATGATGCAGTAGGAGGTCACCCTGGTCTATAGACCTATGATACAGTAGTAGATCACCCTGGTCTATAGACCTATGATGCAGTAGTAGATCACCCTGGTCTATAGACCTATGATGCAGTAGGAGATCACCCTGGTCTATAGACCTATGATACAGTAGGAGATCACCTTGGTCTATAGACCTATGGTACAGTAGGAGATCACCCTGGCCTATAGACCTATGATACAGTAGGAGATCACCCTGGTCTATAGACCTGTGATACAGTAGTAGATCACCCTGGTCTATAGACCTATGATGCAGTAGGAGATCACCCTGGTCTATAGACCTATGATACAGTAGGAGATCACCCTGGTCTATAGGCCTATTATACAGTAGGGGATCACTCTGGTCTATAGACCTATGATGCAGTAGGAGATCACCCTGGTCTATAGACCTATGATACAGTAGTAGATCACCCTGGTCTATAGACCTATGATGCAGAAGTAGATCACCCTGGTCTATAGACCTATGATGCAGTAGGAGATCACCCTGGTCTATAGACCTATGATACAGTAGGAGATCGCCTTGGTCTATAGACCTATGATACAGTAGGAGATCACCCTGGCCTATAGACCTATGATACAGTAGGAGATCACCCTGGTCTATAGACCTGTGATACAGTAGGATATCCCCTGGTCTATAAACCTATGATACGGTAGGAAATCACCCTGGTCTATAGACCTATGATACAGTAGGAGATCACCATGGTCTATAGACCTATGATACAGTAGGAGATCACCCTGGTCTATAGACCTATGATACAGTAGGAGATCACCCTGGTCTATAGACCTACCATACAGTAGGAAATCACCCTGGTCTAGAGACATATGATACAGTATGAGATCACCCTGGTCTATAGACCTATGCTACACTAGCAGATCACCCTGGTCTATAGACCTATGCTACACTAGCAGATCACCCCTGTCTATAGACCTATGATACAGTAGGAGATCACCCTGGTCCATAGACCTATGCTACAGTAGGAGATCACCCTGATCTATAGGCCTATTATACAGTAGGAGATCACCCTGGTCTCTAGACCTATGATACAGTAGGAGATCACCCTTGTCCATAGACCTATGATACAGTATAAGATCACCCTTGTCCATAGGCCTATGATACAGTAGGAGATCACCCTGGTATATAGACCTATGATACAGTAGGAGATCACCTTGGTCTATATACCTATGATACAGTAGAAGATCACCCTTGTCTATAGACCTATGATACAGTAGGAGATCACTCTGGTCTATAGGCCTATGATACAGTATGATATCACCCTGGTCTATAGACCTATGATACAGTAGGAGATCACCCTGGTCTATAGGCCTATGATACAGTAGGATATCACCCTGGTCTATAGACCTATGATACAGTAGGATATCACCCTGGTCTATAGACCTATGATGCAGTAGGAGATCACCCTGGTCTATAGACCTATGATTCAGTAGGAGATCACCTTGGTCTATAGAGCTATGATACAGTAGGAGATCACGCTGGTCTATAGACCTATGATACAGTAGGAGATCACCCTGGTCTATAGACCTATGATACAGTACACTCTTAGAATAAAGGGTTCCAAACGGGTCCTCTGGCTGTCCCCATAGGATATTATTTTGGGTTCCAGGTAGAACCCTCTGTGCTTAGTACCAAAAAGGGTTCTACAAACGGTTCTCCTATGGGGACAGCCAAATAACCTTTTTAGATTCTAGATAGTGTAGGAGCGAACACCCTTGGGCACACAGATGGGCACAGAATGAATTAATCTAATTTATATTAAAAACATTTTAAGGAGAGTAGGACTATTATAATACTGTCCACCAACAATATCATCAACTATATGAATTCACATAACAATATCATCAACTATATGAATACACATAACAATATCATCAAATATATGAATACACATAACAATATCATCAAATATATGAATACACATAACAATATCATCAACTATATGAATACACATAACAATATCATCAACTATATGAATACACATAACAATCGTCGTCTTACCTTTTATCTCTCAATAGAAACAGAGTCTGAATGATCATCAGGTTGTGGAAAGTTACTTTTGTTTGCTCTGCTCATTTGCATATCAGGTTCTACCTGTTCTCTCTCCCTCTCTCTTTACAGCTCTTACAATGTGCCTTGGAATACACTCTACATCTGTCTGTAACTCTATTGGAGGAATGTGACACCATTCTTCCACAAGAAAATCCATAATTTGGTGTTTTGTTGATGGTGTTCTATTGTGTTGAGACCTGGTGACTGAGACGGCCATGGCATATTGTGAAACATCAGCAAGTTCAGCAGTCTTCATCACTGAAGTTCAGCAGTCTTCATCACTGAAGTTCAGCAGTCTTCATCACTGAAGCTCCTGCCAAACGTGCCCCAACACTCACCAATCGTTAAGTTCTTCCCAAGCATTGTCACAGTCTCTCCTGGTAGCAGCTCCTCTCTCCCCAGGGGTAGCAGCTCCTCTCTCCCCAGGGGTAGCAGCTCCCCTCTCCCCAGGGGTAGCAGCTCCTCTCTCCCCAGGGGTAGCAGCTCCTCTCTCCCCAGGGGTAGCAGCTCCTCTCTCACCCCAGGGGTAGCATCTCCTCTCACCCCCGGAGTAGCATCTCCTCTCCCCTAGGATTTGAAGATATTGGGGGCTACTTGTGAACACATACATCTACAGTGTATTGCCAAAAACCCCTCCACATCTTCAAACATAGAATCTGACCTGTCTAATGAGCCAAAATGATTCAATAATCCCAGAGTACCTTTCTCTCTCTCTCTCTCTCTCTCTCTCTCTCTCTCTCTCTCTCTCTCTCTCTCTCTCTCTCTCTGAAGAAGGAGCTCTGCAGGGGAGTGGAGGAGATAAGACTAGTCAAACATTCCACAATAAAGCAACTTTGGGGAGTGGACTTTTACTGCTACGTTTTAGATAACACTAAAAGCCATTGTTTATATAGCTTGGGAGGCAGGGTTTTGGTCTCAGGAGTAAAAAGGTACTGACGTAGGTAGTGACATCACCAGGCAACACTGAGGGTGTAACAAAACAACTGGAGACCTTTTATTTGATGCAGAACTTACTCAGAAACATGTGTTATGTTCCTGTTCCTGTTCCTGTTTGTCAACTTCTGTCTGCAATTGCATTAATAAAGGTTTTTGAATTATTTAATTAAAGATATTGTCATAATGTTAATTTCACCAATGAACCAATGATTGACAAAGAAGGACGTAAGGAACGAACCCTAACATTTGGCGAGCTTGCCGGGAGTGAGTGTCTCCCCCCGGTTGGAGGAGATTCCACACCGTGGTGCCAGAGATCCAAATGAAACAAGGTAAACAGTTTCATCTAAGTTTGTAATGAAATGGCATTTAATGCTGTGGTTTCCCTCTAATAAGGAAGTGGCACCTCACTCACTCTAAATGATAGACATACACGTTGAATATGATACAGTCGGATCTTAGATTGGAGAAAGTACGTAACGTGACTATTGGTGAAATGCATGTTGTCAATATAGGATGAATGAAATGAATGATTGATGATTTTTATTTTTATTTTGGGTAATAATGCAGGCGACCATTATTGAAATTCTAGTTTTTATTTGGAGAGGTGATTCAGTAATGATCATCTATTTAATTTTGGGTGTGTAATAAGGTTGACTATTACCAATACTAGTTATTTTGGTTTAGAAGAGGTGGTTCAGCATTGATCTTCCATTATATTGGGAGTAACGCAGCGATCATTACTCATCTCTTCTATTTTATTTTGAGTTGTAAATGCGGAGAGACCATTACTTTAATACTAGTTCATTTATTTAGGAGAAGTGGTTCAGAGATAATAATCAGCTATACTAGTTATTTTGGTTTAGAAGAGGTGGTTCAGTGTTAATCATCCATTATGTATTGGGAGGTAATGCAGTGATCATTACATAATGTTATTTTGGTTTAGAAGAGGTGGTTCAGTGTTAATCATCCATTATGTATTGGGAGGTAATGCAGTGATCATTACATAATGTTATTTTGGTTTAGAAGAGGTGGTTCAGTGTTAATTATCCATTATGTATTGGGAGGTAATGCAGTGATCATTACATAATGTTATTTTGGTTGTGAAGAGGTGTTTATAATACTCATCTCTGCTGTTTTATTTTAAGTTGTAATGTGAAGACACCATTACTGTCATACTAGCTAGTTTCTTTATGAGAGGTGATTCAGTGATAATAATCATCTATTTTATTTTGTTAAGGTAATTTAGTTACAATGACCAAATACTTGGTTTAGATGTTTACTATATGACTAAGTTATTTTGATATTTGTAGTGTTTATTTTGAAGAGGTACCCAATGACTGAGTTGAGTTGGTTATGAATGGTGCGTTGTTTGTTTGTCTGTGGATCATGGAGGGAGTTATTGGGTAATGGCCCAATAGTGGAATCCAGAGGTAGGAGTAGAACAGAAGGTATTCTCATAAAGGTTGAACGTATTTGTAAGTGACACTTTCCTACCAATGGACAGTATTGGAAATGTACAACCCCTTAGTATATCAGTAAGATAATTATACAGACTTTCTGTAGAATGTAAAAACAGAATAAGTAATTTTGTGATCCTGTCACCACCAGGGGGCACTGGTGTATAACATATAACTATTACTCTACACCCTTAAGATGAAACATTAGGAATTGAAGTTTACCATGCGGTTGTCTCTGTGAGGCCCGTGTGTGAAATATGTTGGAGTATAAGTAGAACCATTTACTATAGCCTGGATCAAGTGAGAATAGAAATACGATTACAGTATCACCCACTGTTATTGAACACACACTGAGAGAGAATAGAGGATAATTTATATAGGCATATTCCTACATATTACACCCATTTTAGGATAACCCTATAGAGGATAGACAAACAAATTACACACAGACTATCTAAAGAAAAATCTGGAGCACCATGGCACAGTCAAACCAGGATGAGGAGATAGGCTCAATGAAGCCTGTCACGCCTGTTGAATATATGCAAAAGAAGTTTCCTGCTGTGGAATTTACAGTCACTTTTAACTTCTTTGATAGAGGGGGCAACATTTTCACCTTTGGATGAATTGCGTGCCCATAATGAACTGCCTGCTACTCTGTCCCAGATGCTAATATATGCATATTATTATTACTATTGGATATAAAACACTCTGATGTTTCTAAAACTGTTCGAATGATGTCTGTGAGTATAACAGAACTCATATGTGCTGTAGACAGTCAGATCCCCTGATGGGTGTGTTGGACCACAGTGTTGTAGACAGTCAGATCCCCTGTTGGACCACAGTGTTGTAGACAGTCAGATCCCCTGTTGGACCACAGTGTTGTAGACAGTCAGATCCCTTGAAGGACCACAGTGTTGTAGACAGTCAGATCCCCTGTGGACCACAGTGTTGTAGACAGTCAGATCCCCTGAAGGACCACAGTGTTGTAGACAGTCAGATCCCCTGATGGGTGTGTTGGACCACAGTGTTGTAGACAGTCAGATCCCCTGATGGACCACAGTGTTGTAGACAGTCAGATCCCCTGAAGGACCACAGTGCTGTAGACAGTCAGATCTCCTGATGGGTGTGTTGGACCACAGTGTTGTAGACAGTCAGATCCCCTGATGGGTGTGTTGGACCAGAGTGTTGTAGACAGTCAGAGCCCCTGATGGACCACCGTGTTGTAGACAGTCAGATCCCCTGATGGGTGTGTTGGACCACAGTGTTGTAGACAGTCAGATCCCCTGTTGGACCACAGTGTTGTAGACAGTCTGATCCCCTGATGGTTGTGATGGACCACAGTGTTGTAGACAGTCAGATCCCCTGTTGGACCACAGTGTTGTAGACAGTCTGATCCCCTGATGGGTGTGATGGACCACAGTGTTGTAGACAGTCAGATCCCCTGATGGGTGTGTTGGACCACAGTGTTGTAGACAGTCAGATCCCCTGATGGACCACAGTGTTGTAGACAGTCAGATCCCCTGAAGGACCACAGTGTTGTAGACAGTCAGATCCCCTGATGGGTGTGTTGGACCACAGTGTTGTAGACAGTCAGATCCCCTGATGGACCACAGTGTTGTAGACAGTCAGATCCCCTGAAGGACCACAGTGCTGTAGACAGTCAGATCTCCTGATGGGTGTGTTAGACCACAGTGTTGTAGACAGTCAGATCCCCTGATGGGTGTGTTGGACCACAGTGTTGTAGACAGTCAGATCCCCTGATGGGTGTGTTGGACCACAGTGTTGTAGACAGTCAGAGCCCCTGATGGACCACCGTGTTGTAGACAGTCAGATCCCCTGATGGGTGTGTTGGACCACAGTGTTGTAGACAGTCAGATCCCCTGATGGGTGTGTTGGACCACAGTGTTGTAGACAGTCTTATCCCCTGATGGGTGTGATGGACCACAGTGTTGTAGACAGTCAGATCCCCTGTTGGACCACAGTGTTGTAGACAGTCTGATCCCCTGATGGGTGTGATGGACCACAGTGTTGTAGACAGTCAGATCCCCTGATGGACCACAGTGTTGTAGACAGTCAGATCCCCTGATGGGTGTGTTGGACCACAGTGTTGTAGACAGTCTGATCCCCTGATGGGTGTATAGGACCACAGTGTTGTAGACAGTCAGATCCCCTGATGGACCACAGTGTTGTAGACAGTCAGATCCCCTGATGGGTGTGTTGGACCACAGTGTTGTAGACAGTCAGATCCCCTGTTGGACCACAGTGTTGTAGACAGGCAGATCCCCTGATGGGTGTGTTGGACCACAGTGTTGTAGACAGTCAGACCCCCTGTTGGACCACAGTGTTGTAGACAGTCAGATCCCCTGATGGGTGTGTTGGACCACAGTGTTGTAGACAGTCAGATCCCCTGATGGACCACAGTGTTGTAGATAGTCAGATCCCCTGATGGGTGTGTTGGACCACAGTGCTGTAGACAGTCAGATCCCCTGATGGACCACAGTGTTGTAGACAGTCAGATCCCCTGATGGATGTGATGGACCACAGTGCTGCAGACAGTCAGATCCCCTGATGGACCACAGTGTTGTAGACAGTCAGATCCCCTGATGGGTGTGTTGGACCACAGTCTGTCAAAGACATAAGGGTTTTCTTTGGAAACTCCCACCTGGCTCCTATGTGAGGATCAGATTGACTTGCCTACAGATGAAGACTCAGAGGCCAGCGATGGTTGTTCAGAACTCAGCCAGTCTGGTAAGTTGGTGACGGTAGACTGCGGCTGCTACCTGACAGGATCAGAGGACAGCGATGGTTGTTCAGAACACAGCCAGTCTGGTAAGTTGGTGACGGTAGACATGTAAAGCATGGCAATGCTGTAATGTTGTTGTTGCTAATATGTGGATTTGTTCTTACCCTTATATATATGTTGCATCTTTTGTGTTTTTCAGTCAGCCTGGAAAATAACTGAAAAAGCACTAAATATTCAAGACAGAGACACCAGAAAGAGACCCAAGTAGACTTGGATGCAGCATCAGTGGACAGAGAGGGATGTTCAGAACTCACTCAGTCTGGTTAGTTGGTGAGGGTAGACTGAGGCTGCTACCTGACAGGATCAGAGGACAGCGAGGGATGTTCAGAACTCACTCAGTCTGGTTAGTTGGTGAGGGTAGACTGAGGCTGCTACCTGACAGGATCAGAGGACAGCGAGGGATGTTCAGAACTCACTCAGTCTGGTTAGTTGGTGAGGGTAGACTGAGGCTGCTACCTGACAGGATCAGAGGACAGCGAGGGATGTTCAGAACTCAGCCAGTATGGTAAGTTGGTGAGGGTAGACTTTGAGGTTGGTTACCTGATATGGAGGAAGTCTTTCCTTTTTATCTCCCCTCCCCTACCTTCCCTATACCCCCCTCCTCTCCCCTACCTTCCCTATCCCCCCTCCTCTCCCCTACCTTCCTTATGCCCCCATCCTCTCCCCTACCTTCCCTATGCCCCCCTCCTCTCCCCTACCTTCCCTATGCCCCCCTCCTCTCCCCTACCTTCCCTATGCCCCCCTCCTCTCCGCTACCTTCCATATGCCCCCCCTCCTCTTCCCTACCTTCCCTATGCCCCCCATCTCTCCCCTACCTTCCCTATGCCCCCCTCCTCTCCCCTACCTTCCCTATGCCCCCATCCTCTCCCCTAGCTTCCCTATGCCTCTCCCCTACCTTCCCTATGCCCCCCTCCTCTCCCCTACCTTCCCTATGCCCCCATCCTCTCCCCTACCTTCCCTATGCCCCCCTCCTCTTCCCTACCTTCCCTATAACCCCCCTCCTCTCCCCTACCTTCCCTATCCCCCCTCCTCTCCCCTACCTTCCTTATGCCCCCCTCCTCTCCCCTACCTTCCCTATGCCCCCCTCCTCTCCCCTACCTTCCCTATGCCCCCCTCCTCTCCCCTACCTTAACAATGCTCCCCCTCCTCTCCCCTACCTTACCTATGCTCCCCCTCCTCTCCCCTACCTTCCCTATGCCCCCCTCCTCTCCCCTACCTTCCCTATACCCCCCTCCTCTCCCCTACCTTTCCCTATGCCCCCCCCTCCTCTCCCCTACCTTCCCTATGCCACCCCCCTCCCCTATTGTGTTGGACCATCAGGTATATCTGTTTGAATCTTGTCTTTGTTTGTGATTAGAATGAAGATAATAAATCCTCAATCCAAGAGGCCCTGGAGCAGCTGTGAGAAAGCATCATTGTGGAAGCATTTGGGAAAATTTCAAGTGCTTAAAACTTCTTGTGACTCCCCATTCCGGATCCGGGAGCGTAATCATCGCCTGACACTAATTAGCATAACGCAACGGACATAAATCTTCCTAGAAAATCTTCCTATTCATGAAAATCACAACTGAAATATATTGGAAAACAGCTTAGCCTTTTGTTAATCACCCTGTCATCTCAGATTTTTTAAATATGCTTTACAGCCAAAGCTAGACAAGCATTTGTGTAAGTTTATCGATAGACTAGCATAACATTATGCCTTGCTAGCAGCAGGCAACCTTGTCACGAAAATCAGAAAAGCAATCAAATTGAATCGTTTACCTTTGATGAACTTCGGATGTTTTCACTCACGAGACTCCCAGGTAGACAGCCAAAGTTCATTTTTTCCCAAAATATTATTTTTGTAGGCGAAATAGCTCCGTTTGTTCTTCACGTTTGGCTGAGAATTTGCCCGGAAATTGCAGTCACGAAAACAGCGAAAAATATTCAAAATTAGCTCCATAATATCGACGGAAACATGGCAAACGTTGTTTAGAATCCATCCTCAAGGTGTTTTTCTAATATCTATTCGATAATATATCCGTTGGGGCAATTAGTTTTTCAGTAGGACCGATTGGAGTAATGGCTACCTCTGTATTTTACGCGAGAGTCACCCTGGGAGCATCAGGTGACCACTTACGCAATGTAGCCGCCTACGGCTATTCTTCAACATAAATGCGTAAAACTACATCACAATGCTGTAGACACCTTGGGGAATACGTAGAAAGCGTAAGCTCGTTGATAGCCCATTCACAGCTGAATAGGGAGTCATTGGAACGCAGCGCTTTCAAAATATGGGGCACTTCCGGATTGGATTTTTCTCAGGCTTTCGCCTGCAACATCAGTTCTGTTATACTCACAGACAATATCTTTACAGTTTTGGAAACAATAGAGTGTTTTCTATCCAAACTCAATTATATGCATATTCTAGCATCTTGTCCTGACAAAATATCCAGTTTAAAACGGGAATGTTTTTTTTCCAAAAATGAAAATACTGCCCCTAGAGTCGCCACAGGTTTTAAGAAGGTTCCCGGCAAAGAGGATTGTCTGTTATGTAAAGGGTCAGAACCACTGAGTAAACTAAATATTAAGGATACCTTCCTAATAGTGAGTTACGCCTGGTCAGTTTGTCATGGAAAGAAAGGTGTCCTTAATGTTTTGTGGAAATTATACAATAATTATACATTTATGGATTTTGTATTATAGCCTATTGTTTTCTCTTTATTCAACCTGCCTTCTACCCACCTGGGGACTGAGGGTTATGAGAGAACCCCCACATCACTAGCTTCTCTTTATACAACCTGCCATCTACCCACCTGGGGACTGAGGGTTATGAGAGAACCCCCACACCACTAGCTTCTCTTTATTCAACCTGCCATCTACCCACCTGGGGACTGAGGGTTATGAGAGAACCCCCACATCACTAGCTTCTCTTTAGTCAACCTGCCATCTACCCACCTGGGGACTGAGGGTTATGAGAGAACCCCCACATCACTAGCTTCTCTTTATTCAACCTGCCATCTACCCACCTGGGGACTGAGGGTTATGAGAGAACCCCCACACCACTAGCTTCTCTTTATTCAACCTGCCATCTACCCACCTGGGGACTGAGGGTTATGAGAGAACCCCCACATCACTAGCTTCTCTTTATACAACCTGCCGTCTACCCACCTGGGGACTGAGGGTTATGAGAGAACCCCCACATCACTAGCTTCTCTTTATTCAACCTGCCATCTACCCACCTGGGGACTGAGGGTTATGAGAGAACCCCCACATCACTAGCTTCTCTTTATTCAACCTGCCATCTACCCACCTGGGGACTGAGGGTTATGAGAGAACCCCCACATCACTAGCTTCTCTTTATTCAACCTGCCATCTACCCACCTGGGGACTGAGGGTTATGAGAGAACCCCCACATCACTAGCTTGCATGTTCTGCAGCCTTGTAAAGATAAGGAGGGGATGCCTGGGAGGCAGGTTGGCATTTATTGTCATGAATCTTACCCTGGAGGCAGTTCAGCAAAGAGGTCACTAGTTGGCACAGGCACAAAGTAAAACAAAAAATCAGATTTAAATCCTAACCTCAACCCTAACCACACTGCTAATCCTTCCCTTATATTAAGACCATAAAACAACATTATTTTCCACATCCAATTTTGACTTTGTAGCTGGCATATCTAGAGGAAATCACACAGTTCTGCCTCCAGGTCAAGATTCATGACAAACATCAACCTGCGACTGGCAGAGGCAATGAAGAATCAATAACCAAACTGTTTTCACAAGTAACAGGCTTTTTCTTGTTTCAATTATGTTTAATTATGAAAAGTACAATATATCCTTGTTTACTTGTACAGCTATGGAGCATATATATATAATTGTACAATTTGTTATTCAACATAAAAAACAGAACAAATTATCACATTGGTATTTTAACGGTGTTATTGTAAGAGTTTAAATGTTTAAACAGAGGATCCATCTAAAACAGTATAAAACAAGATGATAAACAGAGGATCCATCTAAAACAGTATAAAACAAGATAATAAACAGAGGATCCATCTAAAACAGTATAAAACAAGATGATAAACAGAGGATCCATCTAAAACAGTATAAAACAAGATGATAAACAGAGGATCCATCTAAAACAGTATACAACAAGATGATAAACAGAGGATCCATCTAAAACAGTATAAAACAAGATGATAAACAGAGGATCCATCTAAAACAGTATAAAACAAGATGATAAACAGAGGATCCATCTAAAACACTATAAAACAAGATGATAAACAGAGGATCCATCTAAAACAAGATGATAAACAGAGGATCCATCTAAAACAGTATAAAACAAGTGCAGTATGTTCTGAGAATGTTACTTTAACGTCAACTCATAACGTCACACTATAACTTTATGGGAGTCTTGTGGAAAGACTGCATGTTGTTTTGGGTGTGTGTGTCCAGTGTGTGTGTGTGTGCGTGTGTGTGTGTGTGTGTTTGTTTGTTTGTGTGTTTGTCCAGTGTGTGTAAGTGTGTGTGTGTGTGTACAGTGTGTGTTCGTGTGTATGTGTGTGTCCAGTGTGTGTGTGTGTGTGTGTGTGTGTGTGTGTGTGTGTGTGTGTGTGTGTGTGTCACGCCCTGGTCTAAGTATTTTGTGTTTATCTTCATTTATTTGGTCAGGCCAGGGTGTGGCATGGGTTTTTGTATGTGGTGTGTTGGTTTTGGGATTGTAGCTTAGTGGGGTGTTCTAGTTAAGTCTATGGCTGTCTGAAGTGGTTCTCAATCAGAGGCAGGTGTTTATCGTTGTCTCTGATTGGGAACCATATTTAGGCAGCCATATTCTTTGAGTGTTTCGTGGGTGATTGTCCTTAGTGTCCTGATGTCCTTGTTCTATGTTTATTTGCACCAGTATTAGGCTGTTTCGGTTTTCGTTAAGTTTATTGTTTTGTAGTGTTTGTATTTAGATTCGTGTTTCAGTTTAATAAACATGGATCGCAATCTACAAGCCGCATTTTGGTCCGACTCTCCTTCACACCTAGAAAACCATTACAGAATCACCCACCACAAAAGGACCAAGTGGCGTGTCAACAGGCAGGAGCAGCAGGAGAAGCAACAGCGGCAGCAGGAGATACGAAATAAGGAATTCTGGACTTGGGAGGAGATCCTTGATGGAAGAGGACCCTGGGCTCAGCCAGGAGAATATCGCCGCCCCAAAGAAGAACTGGAGGCGGTGAAAGCGGAGAGGCGCTGGTATGAGGAGGCAGCACGGCGACGCGGATGGAAGCCCGAGAGTCAGCCCCAAAAAATTATTGGGAGGGGGGGGGGACTCACAGGGAGGATGGCTACGCCAGGTAGGAGACCTGCGCAAACTCCCTGTGCTTACCGGGGGGCTAGAGAGACCGGGCAGGCACCGTGTTATGCTGTGGAGTGCACGGTGTCCCCAGTGCGGGTGCATAGCCCGGTGCGGTACATTCCAGCTCCGCGTATCGGCCGGGCTAGAGTGAGCATCAAGCCAAGTGCCATGAAGCCGGCTCTACGCAGCTGGTCTCCAGTGCGTCTCCTTGGGCCGGCTTACATGGCACCAGCCTTGCGCTCGGTGTCCCCGGTTCGCCTGCATAGCCCAGTGCGGGCTATTCCACCTCGCCGCACTGGCAGGGCGACCGGGAGCATTCAACCAGGTAAGGTTGGGCAGGCTCGGTGCTCAAGAGCTCCAGTGCGCCTGCACGGTCCGGTCTACCCAGTACCACCTCCACGCACCAGCCCTCCGGTGGCAGCTCCCCGCACCAGGCTTCCTGTGCGTGTTCTCGGCCCAGTACCACCAGTGCCAGCACCACGCATCAGGCCTACAGTGCGCCTCGCCTGTCCAGCGCTGCCAGAGCCTTCCTCCTCTCCAGCGCTGCCGGAGTCTCCCGCCTGTCTAGCGCTGTCAGAGCCTTGCTCCTCTACAGCGCTGCCAGAGTCTCCCGCCTGTTCAGCGCAGTTGGAGCCTTCCGTCTCTACAGCGCTGCCGGAGTCTGCATAGAGCTGCCAGTCTGCATAGAGCTGCCAGTCTGCAAGGAGCTGCCAGTCTGCAAGGAGCTGCCAGTCTGCAGGATGCCGCCAGAGCCTCCAGTCTGCAAGGAGCCGCCAGAGCTGCCGGTCTGCATGGAGCAGCCAGGGACACCAGTCAGCATGGAGCAGCCAGGGACGCCAGTCAGCATGGAGCAGCCAGGGACGCCAGTCAGCATGGAGCAGCCAGGGACGCCAGTCAGCATGGAGCAGCCAGGGCCGCCAGTCAGCATGGAGCAGCCAGGGCCGCCAGTCAGCATGGAGCAGCCAGAGCCGCCAGTCAGTAAGGAGCCGCCAGTCAGCAAGGAGCAGCCAGTCAGCATGGAGCAGCCAGACTCTTCCAGATCTGCCTGTCAGCCAGACTCTTCCAGATCTGCCAGTCAGCCAGACTCTTCCAGACCTGCCAGTCAGCCAGACTCTTCCAGACCTGCCAGTCAGCCAGACTCTTCCAGATCTGCCAGTCAACCAGACTCTTCCAGATCTGCCAGTCAACCAGACTCTTCCAGATCTGCCAGTCAACCAGACTCTTCCAGATCTGCCAGTCAACCAGACTCTTCCAGATCTGCCAGTCAACCAGACTCTTCCAGATCAGCCAGGATCTGCCAGAACCACCAGCCAGCCAGGATCTGCCGGATCCAACTACCTGCCTGAGCTTCCTCTCAGTGCTGGGCTTCCTCTCAGTCCCGAGCTGCCCCTCAGTCCCGAGCTGCCCCTCAGTCCCGAGCTGCCCCTCAGTCCCGAGCTGCCCCTCAGTCCCGAGCTGCCCCTCAGTCCCGAGCTGCCCCTCAGTCCAGTGGGATTCTGGGTGAGGACTACTAGGCCATGGTCGGCGGCGAGGGTGGACTATCCTAGGACGCGAGGAGGAGGGACTAAGACATTGATAGACTGGGGTCCACGTCCCGCGCCGGAGCCGCCACCATGGACAGACGCCCGGACCCTCCCTATTGTTTTGATGTGCGTCCGGGAGTCCGCACCTTAGGGGGGGGGGGGGGGTTCTGTCACGCCCTGGTCGAAGTATTTTGTGTTTATCTTCATTTATTTGGTCAGGCCAGGGTGTGGCATGGGTTTTTGTATGTGGTGTGTTGGTATTGAGATTGTAGCTTAGTGGGGTGTTCTTGTTAAGTCTATGGCTGTCTGAAGTGGTTCTCAATCAGAGGCATGTCTTTATCGTTGTCTCTGATTGAGAACCATATTTAGGCAGCCATATTCTTTGAGTGTTTCGTGGGTGATTGTCCTTAGTGTCCTGATGTCCTTGTTCTATGTTTATGTGCACCAGTATTAGGCTGTTTCGGTTTTCGTTGCGTTTATTGTTTTGTAGTGTTTGTATTTAGATTCGTGTTTCAGTTTAATAAACATGGATCGCAATCTACACGCCGCATTTTGGTCCGACTCTCCTTCACACCTAGAAAACCGTTACTGTGTGTGTCCAGTGTGTATGGGTGTCTGTGTGTGCGTGTGTTCTGTGTGTCCAGTGTGTGTGTGTGTTTGTGTTATTTCATTATTTAATTATTTAAAAAAGATTTTTTTTTTTACCTGACACAGGGACACTGAGGAGTCATAATCAATCCTAAACCCTGGATAGAGGGGCTCAGTGAATGTGGAGGTGAATGTGATCAGGTGGGTCAGTGTGTCAGAGGAGGCTCTATAGAAGGACAGCGTGCCGGCTGGCCAGTCCAGATACACTCCTACTCTGTGGAAGCTGGAGGGGGGGACGTCTATGGTAGTGGGATTATTATTGTGCCAGGCAGAGTAACTGTTGTCAGAGCAGAACAGACTCCAGGACTTGTCATTGTATCCAAGCCAACAGTCCCTACCCCCTCTGCTGTTTCCTTTATATGTCATTCCTATAACAGCCCCACTCCCACTCCACTCTACCTCCCAGTAACAGCGCCCAGTCAGACCCTCTCTACACAGCACCTGTCTACAGCCCTCAAATCTCTCTGGGTGATCAGGATACGGCTGCTTCTCTCTCCTCCATGTCACCTTTCTGTTCTCCTCAGACAGAGAGAGGTGTCTGTCTACTGTGTTTGGGTCCAGTGTGAGATCACAGACATCTGATGGATGAAACCAGACACAATATTAGAAATCATCATCATTCACATTAGAATGTTCACTCACTTTTCACTAATTCATTTAACGTAGATGTTTCTAGGTATCAAAAGGAGAAGTTAAGGTAACTTGAGACTTGTTGAATGATCATATGTTATACAGTATGGTAATATAAAACTTACTAGTTCACATTAATTACACACACACATACACACAGTCAAAGATACTCTTTGTAAACTTTGTTGTCCCTGATTTTTGCTTCTGTAGAACTACAGCTGATATTTAATATGACCAAGTCAGTAATGATGGTGGTCTTTGACTTTGACTTAACAATATTCTTCACAGCAGTCAACACTCACATTTTCTAAGCCCAGGTTTCATTCTGTTCTCTCCACCATGTTCCACACTGTAGCGGTAAGCAGAAGAACAGACAGTCATTGAGGGATACACCTGAACTCACACACACACACACACAGTCAGCATATAACTTTGTCAAAGTGGTGGTAAGAATGTTTGTCTTAACTTGCCCGATAAGTGAAACATGTCTAATATGAACATTGACATAAACCCTCTACATACTTGAGTTTCTCCAGTCTGCAGTGTGAATCCTCCAGTCCAGCAGAGAGCAGTCTGACTCCTGAGTCACCTGGGTGATTGTAGCTCAGGTCCAGCTCTCTCAGGTGTGAGGGGTTTGACCTCAAAGCTGAGACCAGAGAAGCACTGCCTTCCTCTGTGACTAGACAGCCTGGCAGCCTGCAAAGAGTAAAATCATATTAAAATCACACTGCTATTCTTTGTGGTGAAAATAGTGGCAGTATATTGTTTTCAACATTATACAATGTCACTTTTTATTTGAGGATATTTTAATACATATGTTTGTATGTTTCACCATTTAGAAAAATAAATGCACTATGTATCTAGTCCCCCCATTTGAAGTCATAAGTATTCTGACCAATTCACTTATATTGTATTAAAGTAGTCAAAAGTTTAGTATTTGGTCCCATATTCTTTGAACACAATGACTGTCATGATTGAGGAAGATCATGAATGAATCATTAATAATAATGAGTGAGAGAGTTACAGAGGCTACAACAAAACATGCTAACCTCTCACCATTACCAATAACAGAGGCTACAACACAACATGCTAACCTCGCACCATTACCAATAACAGAGGCTACAACAAAACATGCTAACCTCTCACCATTACCAATAACAGAGGCTACAACAAAACATACTAACCTCTCACCATTACCAATAACAGAGACTACAACAAAAACATACTAACCTCTCACCATTACCAATAACAGAGGCTACAACAAAACATGCTAACCTCTCACCATTACCAATAACAGAGGCTACAACAAAACATACTAACCTCTCACCATTGAAGTATGTGTGTCTCGTAAACACATGTGGCTCTGTTGAACAGTTATCACTTGTTGACCAACTATAGGAATACTGACCTCAGAGTCTCCAGTTTACAGTGGGGATTCCCCAGTCCAGCAGAGAGCAGCTTCACTCCTGAATCCTTCAGGTCATTGTTACTCAGATCCAGCTCTCTCAGGTGTGAGGGGTTTGACTCCAGAGCTGAGACTAGAGAAGCACAGCCTTCCTCTGTGACTCCACAGCCTGACAGCCTGACAAAGAGATCATCATGACTTCACAAACACACTGTTAATTTAACACCAGTAGTGTAGAAGGACAATGGCAGATGCATTTGGTTTATTCTCTCAAACAACATATAGATTCATCTTCCGTTTCCTAGAACTGTATGGTCATATTGTTATACTAATGTGAAAATCAATGCATTAATTCAGTATGTTATTCAATGTAATGATCAATGAACCCTTTTGTCAGTATGATATGATAAGATATGTGATAATGAACATAGAATATCCAGTTCATTAACTGTAACAACCCAGCTTCCTGAGGTGAAACTGAGCAAGTTGTTGGGCAACAGCTTTTATCCTGTGTGTGTGTGTGTGTGTGTGTGTGTGTGTCCAGCGTGTGTGTGTGTGTGTGTGTTTGTATGTCTTGCGTGTGTGTGTGTGTTTGTATGTGTGTGTGTGTGTGTGTCCAGCGTGTGTGTGTGTGTGTTTGTATGTCTTGCGTGTGTGTGTGTGTTTGTATGTGTTTGTATGTCCAGCGTGTGTGTGTGTATGTGTGGGTGTATGTATGTGTGTGTGTGTGTGTGTGTGTGTGTGTGTGTGTGTGTGTGTGTGTGTGTGTGTGTGTGTGTGTGTGTGTGTGTGTGTTTGTATGTCCAATGTGTGTGTGTGTGTCTGTTGTGTGTGTCCAGTCTGTTTTTGAGAGGACATACACACATATACTGGACACACACACTGGACACACTGGACACACACACATTGGACACACTGGACACACACACAGTCATCATATCTTTGTCCAAGAGGTGGTAAGAATGTTTGTCTTAACTTGCCTGATAAGTCAAACATGTCTGATATGAACATTGACATAAACCCTCTACATACTTGAGTTTCTCCAGTCTGCAGTGTGGATCCTCCAGTCCAGCAGAGAGCAGTCTGACTCCTGAGTCTCCTGGGTGATTGTAGCTCAGATCCAGCTCTCTCAGGTGTGAGGGGTTTGACCTCAGAGCTGAGACCAGAGAAGCACAACCTTCCTCTGTGACTAGACAGCCTGACAGCCTGCAAAGAGTCAAATCATATTAAAATCACACTGCTATTCTTTGGTTGTGAAAATATTGGCAGTATATTTTTTAAACATATTCAGATACATCAGTGTCCTGAAACCTGCCATATCTATTCATGAATTAAATATTGTATCATTATTAGAAATGACAAATGATCAAAGTATTGACTGCAGTTAGAAAAATGTATAGTACAAATATTTGAGTAGACTGACCAGAGCAGTTTAAAAAGCAATATCAGTCAGAAGACAGACAGTGAGGTATCAGATTTAGATTGTATTGAGTATACAGTCCACATCATATCTATTTAGACAGTGAGGTATCAGATTTAGATTGTATTGAGTATACAGTCCACACCATATCTATTTAGACAGTGAGGTATCAGATTTAGATTGTATTGAGTATACGTCCACACCATATCTATTTAGACAGTGAGGTATCAGATTTAGATTGTATTGAGTATACAGTCCACACTATATCTATTTTGACAGTGAGGTATCAGATTTAGATTGTATTGAGTATACAGTCCACAACATATCTATTTAGACAGTGAAGCTAACATTTTAAATGTGGCTCTATACTCCAACATTTTGGATTTCAGATCAAATGTTTCATATGAGGTGACAGTATATAATGTCACCATTAATTTGAGGGTATTTTAGAAATGAAAACACTTTATGTATCTATTCCCCCCATACTTTGATAATTTGATGAAGTCGTAAATATTCTGATCAATTTACTTATAGTCTATTAAAGTAGTCAAAAGTTTAGTATTTGGTCCCAAACTCATTGGCTGCATTTGCAGTTTGTTTTGGGTTGTGTTCAGTAGCTGAACTGTGGATGATGACTGGAGTAATTTCCTGTCTAAGGGAGGAGATAACACGTTTCTAAACAATAATAAATTAATCCTGATTATGCCTTGATTAATACAAATCATAAATAAATAATGAATAATAACACTAAGAGTTGGTTTAAACAGATCTGAATCAGGAAACTAAGAGTTGGTTTGAACAGATCTGAATCAGGAAACTAAGAGTTGGTTTAAACAGATCTGAATCAGGAAACTAAGAGTTGGTTTGAACAGATCTGAATCAGGAAACTAAGAGTTGGTTTGAACAGATCTGAATCAGGACACTAAGAGTTGGTTTGAACAGATCTGAATCAGGACACTAAGAGTTGGTTTGAACAGATCTGAATCAGGAAACTAAGAGTTGGTTTAAACAGATCTGAATCAGGAAACTAAGAGTTGGTTTAAACAGATCTGAATCAGGAAACTAAGAGTTGGTTTAAACAGATCTGAATCAGGACACTAAGAGTTGGTTTGAACAGATCTGAATCAGGAAACTAAGAGTTGATTTAAACAGATCTGAATCAGGAAACTAAGAGTTGGTTTGAACAGATCTGAATCAGGAAACTAAGAGTTGGTTTAAACAGATCTGAATCAGGAAACTAAGAGTTGGTTTGAACAGATCTGAATCAGGAAACTAAGAGTTGGTTTAAACAGATCTGAATCAGGACACTAAGAGTTGGTTTGAACAGATCTGAATCAGGATACTAAGAGTTGGTTTGAACAGATCTGAATCAGGAAACTAAGTGAACTGATTGCCCCCATCTATCTTCAGAGCTAGTGCTGCTAGGTGACCTAAACTGTGTCATGACGTTGCCCTCTTTGAGTACAGCGAGCACCATCCCCCGCTCTCTGCTTCTACAACCAGATTGCTGTGGTCAGAGGTCGTAAGTTCCTGAGAAGACCTCATGGACACACCGTTATAGAGAGTGGTTTTTCATGGAGACAAGAACTTGAGGTACAAACAAATTTCATGTTCCAGAGAAAGTGTAAAAGATCGGTGAAGAATCCAGCTACGAACTGGTACGTTTGTCACAACTTGGGAAGCTCAAGAGAGACGGTGTGGCCACATTACCATAACGCTGTTTATATAATAGCCTCAGATATGAGGTTTACATCTAATTGTTGTATAAGATGAATGAGTGAGTATGATACTGTTTGTATAATTGTGGAATATGATTGTGGACTGTTTAATGAAGAAAAATACAATTCCCTTTTGATTTGAACTAAATCAGAGGACTGCCCCTGAGCCCAGTTAGGGTCAGACATCCTGGGACAGCCCTTTTCTGCCATTCCGAATAAAACCCAACTTAGGGGAGGACAAAGGTTGTAGAATCTTTTAACCATACCACATTGTTAAACTCTTAGACTATTGATACTGACAGAATAAGAACAAGTCTTTGATACTAATTACTAGGAATTCGGTATCATTGAACGCGAAGAACAACAACTGCCGAAACATCCATTCTATAATGAATGTCACTTTGAACTATCCCCTCTAACCAAGACAGAGAGAGAGAGGGACAATTCTACAAAATAAAGACTTTTCACCAGTGATCAAGATGACACACTGAGCGTAAATATATATATTGATTGCAATTGTTCCCGAATGAGTGAGTGTTCATGTCTAAAGGATTAGCATTTTAATTGTTATAATTAACTCTGTAGTGACTTCTTGGTAAAACCCCCCACTCCCCTCTTGTCTAACAAGCTGCCATGCCGGTTCAGCCCACTAGAGCTCATTCTATCACCACATGTCGGTTCAGCCCACTAGGGCTCATTCTATCACCACATGTCGGTTCAGCCCACTAGGGCTCATTCTATCACCGCATGTCGGTTCAGCCCACTAGGGCTCATTCTATCACCAGATGTCGGTTCAGCCCACTAGGGCTCATTCTATCACCACATGTCGGTTCAGCCCACTAGGGCTCATTCTATCACCACATGTCGGTTCAGCCCACTAGAGCTCATTCTATCACCACATGTCGGTTCAGCCCACTAGAGCTCATTCTATCACCACATGTCGGTTCAGTCCACTAGGGCTCATTCTATCACCACATGTCGGTTCAGCCCACTAGGGCTCATTCTATCACCACATGTCGGTTCAGCCCACTAGGGCTCATTCTATCACCACATGTCGGTTCAGCCCACTAGGGCTCATTCTATCACCACATGTAACCACATTTACTGTTTGTTTATGCATTTCTGTGAATTACTTAGTTAGTAATAAATAAATGATTTAAGACAATTGATGTATGGATGACTCATAGTGAAGACTGGGTTCGTGCAGATAACCATTTACGACGTTTGGAATGAGACTAACGTGAGGTAAAATAAATCATTAATCAGAAGACTATTGATCAGATATGAAAATATCTGAAAGGTTATATTGGGAAATTATAACTTTGTAATCTGAATTCTTTCCTTGGCGCAACTTCCTAGTTAATTACAGTTACATGATTATTCAGTTTAATCGAGTAACTAATTACATAGAATCTTTGATAAAAACGAAGTCTTCAGTTTAATGATAGTAAAGACACAACATTTATGACGCCCCGCTGTGAGGAATCTAATATAGAATTACTTTGCTGTTGAATTCTATATATCAACTGTGCAAAAATAACTGTACAAACAGACTGCTTTGCTACATTCAAATTGGTTGTGTGTTCCCATTCGAAGAGGCTCCAGAGCGCCTCCAGTAGTGGTTTTTAGCGTCAGAGCAATGAGTGATAAATTCCAGATTTAGTCCGTTAGGCCAAACGGTTGTCACGTTCTGACCTTAGTTCCTTTGTTTTGTCTTTGTTTTACCATACTTAGGCAACCTGTTTTCACCCTTGATTTGTGGGTGATTATTTTCTGTTCTGTGTTTTGTGTATTCACCGTACAGGACTGTTTCGTTTCGTTCGTTGTCGCTTTATTGTTTTGCTTCAGTGTTCGATTGTTCTATTAAATCAATATGGACACTTACCACACTGCGCATTGGTCCTCCTCTTCTTCCACCAACAACGGCCGTTACAACGGTACTATTTCTGTCGGTCAATATTAACTTCTAGAGCCAGAAAGGTTGGAAATTAGAGGATAGATCTTCGGAGTTGGAGCCAAAGTATTTTTGTCCGCACTACAACAGTGTTGACTGACTACAGGCATATCTGTATTATGTACCGTGTTGCTCTGGTCAACATAATGCTAGCAAAGTATGCCGAAAAGTTTAATGTGAGACGTCACTAGTAAACCCACCCTGATAACTATTATTAAGTGACTTTGCCAGAGGTAAGATCAACAAGGCTTCGGTTTGCGGCAGCTGTTTTTTAAAATGTTTTTTAAAATGATTATAGTATTTTAGCGGATGGCGAAAGGGACCCTATTTTGTGCTTAGAACGTGATATAGCTGGCACGAGAGGCTAAGCTAACAGGGGGAAAAATGTTCACTTCCTGTGTTCCGTTTAAATTCCTCCACCTTGCGCGACGGAAGCCCCGCCCTTTGTACTTCCGTTTGATTTCAGCATTCAGCATCATGGTCGTGAAGAATCGCAAGTGTTGGAAATCCAAACGTGGATCACGTTAAAATAATCCAGCAATCTCAATTGCTTGGGTATTTTTGCACTCATTCAATTTATTTATTTAAATTGTCGGACATACCTTTCTAGGTTCTTCCAATTAAATGAGACACCTTAAACTTTGCAATAGTAACCTAGATGAAACAACTTCCCAGGTAAATGTAAAGTTTAATTCTCAGATAGCCTGTACAGGTTTGATTATTCATTAAATTTGATCAATCAGTAAAATCTGCTTCTGCAAAGCACAATCAATCAGTCCCGCCTCCAGCGGGAATCCCATATGGCTTTGGCCTGAGGGGAAAGTGTAACATAGTGGTAAATGTACCTAACATTACCTTTATGATAATCCAGCAATCTCAATTGCTTGGGTATTATTGGGTCTCATTCAATATATTTTATTTAAATTGTCGAAGATACCTTTCTAGGTTCTTCCAGTTAATAACCTCTTCATCCTACCCCCTCCTTTTTTGAACATTCTGTTAAAAATCGCGCAACTTTTCAGCGTCCTGCTACTCATGCCAGGAATATAGTATATGCATATGATTAGTATGTGTGGATAGAAAACACTCTGAAGTTTATAAAACTGGTTAAATCACGGCTGTGACTATAACAGAGCGTGTGTTTCATTGAAAAACGCAAGAAAAACTGCTCTCTGAAAGCAAAAAATAATTTCCATAAGTCACTTCCACCAGTTGTTAAAGGAGAACAGAATTTAATGGGAATTTGCCTGCACCGTCTACAAATTCCGCACGATGGCGCCATTGTACTAATTTTCAATCGAATTAATTGTTGGAAAATCCATCTGTCTGACCCCAAGTTTTCCAGTCTTCACCCGGAAGCAGTTTAGGGAGAGATCAGATTGCATTGTTTTTGAAGTGAGGACCTATTGAAGAGACATCGCCCTGTAATCATTTAGATAGATTATAAACGTTTACTAATACCTAAAGTTGGATTACAAAAGGATTTCGAAGTGTTTTGTGAAAGTTTATCGTCGACTTTTTTAATTTTAAAAAATTACGCAGCGTTTAAAAACGATGAATTTTTCTGAATGACACTACTTCTATACAAAGCTATTTTGGGTATATATGGACCGATTTAAACGAAAAAAAGACCCAATAGTGATGTTTATGGGGCATATAGGAGTGCCAAGAAAGAAGCTCGTCTAAGGTAATGAATGTTTTATATTTTATTTCTGCGTTTTGGGTAGCGCCGTCTATCGCAAAATCTGTTGTTTACGTGTCGAGCTGGCATTTTGGGGGGTGCATGCTATCAGATAATAGCTTCTGATGCTTTCGCCGAAAAGCATTTTAAAAATCTGACTTGCTGGCTAGGTTCACAACGAGTGTAGCTTTAATTTAATACCCTGCTTGTGAATTTTGATCAAGGTTTGAGTTTTAACGAGTACATTTAGCATTTAGCGTAGCGCATTTGCATTTCCAGGTGCCTACTTGGGACATATGCGTCTCAAGTAGGAGCAAGAAGTTTTAAATGAGACACTTTAAACTTTGCAATAGTAACCTAGACGAACCAACTTCTCAGGTTAGTTTATAGTTTAATTCCCAGATAACCTATCAAGGTATGATTAATCATTATCATTGATTAATTCAATTTGCTTTTGCAAATTCATTCACGTCCAACTTCCACAGTACTGTCCAGTACTGATGGTTCATTAACGTCAATAAATATATTAAAATTGTCTTTGCAGCTCCCAATATATTCCAAAACCAAACTTTGGAAAATTAGGAAGAAAAATGTTCCGTTCATAATGTTCTAATGGCTGAAGCAGGAGATGGTAGACATAAAGGGACAGAGGGATGACAAATGCAGAAAAGAGAACAATTCTGCTAGCTATGGAACTGCGCTTGAAAACTGAACAATTAAATGTAATTGCAAAAACGTATGATGATGAACAAGCACAAGCTCTTCAACAATATTGTCTTCTACAGGAACAAAATCATATGCTACAGGAACAACTCGATTTAGCCAAAATTAAATACGATGCTGTCCACGCCAAACTAGATAAATCTGAAGCGTTATCTACAAACAGGAGCGCTCAACTTGATAACATGCATGCAGTTTTGTTGAACGTTACTCAAAGTAACACGGTTCTACTCAAAACGCTGCAGACCAAAGACGAGGAACACAATGACAAAGTTAGAAGACAAATCAGCAGAACTCATTGAAGTCGCTGACCAAATGAATGATGAGAGAACTCAGGTGATGAATCTCCAATCAATGGAGATTGTATGGATTATCGTCTCATTCAATTTAATAAATTAATTTCTTGAACATAACTTAATGTTCTTCCAATCAAATGAGACACTTTTAAACTTCTCATATTAACCTAGATGAAGAAACTTCTCAGGTTAATTAAAGTTTAATACTCAGATAGCCTACCCGGGTAGGATTAATGGCATTTATTAATTAATTACATTTGCTTTTGCAAATTCATTCACGTCCAACTTCCACATTACTGGTACAGTACTGATAGTTCGTCAACATCTATAAATAGATTCAACTTGTCTTCCAATGAATTCCAAACCCAAACTTGAAAAACATTACGAACATCTTTTCTCTACATTTTTCTAATAATGTGAAAAGGAGGTGGTCGCCACTCCTCCGCTAATTAGTGAACCTGAACCCATAAAAGGATTGATCTCTGACCTCAGCAGCGATACCAACCCTAATTATGCCATTAGTGAAAAAACAGCCGAAATTACAAACGCTCTCCAAAATCAACCATCAAACGCTTTGTGACGGTTCTCCCCACTTTTGCACTGATGTATCGCCATAAAAATGTGGCATCGGTCCAATACCACAGTGCACAGCTGAAGCACGTGCCAGACATGGCTAACATGAGGGGACAGGTGGAGAGAACTGAGCAACTATTGACAAAAGCAGGAAATGAAAACATTCTGCTAGTCGAGGAACTGCTATTGAAATCTGAACAGTTAAAAGTAATTGCAAATACTTATGATGATGAACGAGCACAAACTCTTCAACAAAATCGTTGTTTCCAGGAACAACTCGATTTAGCCAAAACTAAATACGAGGTAGTCCACTCCAAACTAGATAAATCTGTTGAGTTATCTACAAACAGGAGAGCTTAATTTGATAACATGCAGGCAGTTTTGTTGAACTCTACTCAATATTTTGCAGACCAAAGACAATCAATTGATGAACACAATGATTAAGTTGGATGACAAATCAGCAGAACTCATTGAAGTTACCGACCAAATGAATGATGAGAGAACTCAGGTGATGTAGATGGAGATATTGATTTCTAAGCAAGCGGAGGAAATCTCATCACTGAATCTCTCGCTCCGTACTCAAGACCTCTATCTGCAAACCATGACAGATAAGTTTGAGACCGAAAGGAGCAAGTTTGACACTCACGTGTCCAAACTCAGTACTCTAATTGCTCTGCAATGCAGCAGAATACCACCCTTAGGTACCATCTGGAGGAAGTCCAGAATGGTCACGCTCGACAGCGTGACTACCAATCCAGGCAACCCGAGCCCTGTACTCACAGGAGTAAAGACGATAGGTTTCAGACCTTGCCTCCCTCAAGTGTCCCTCAGTCTTCTCCTATTGGCCATTCGGCACTGAGTAATATTGCGCCTCTTGGCCAGCAAAGCCAAAGCTTGGCCTTTCGGCCCCAATCTCTCCACAGGATGAAGCCAACCCTCTCTGCCCGCTTGGCGCGGAATACCTTGACAAACTCATCAAGAATTTCCCCACCTTTGACCCCGTTCCAGGTCAGCCAAACGATACTGAGACGTTCCTAGCTGACATAGAGGACGTGTTAGATGGCTACCCGAACGCTACCGGTTCTGACAGGGTTTACCTGTTGAAGCGAACGTCAAATAGACACGTGACAAGGTTCATTCGTATACAACAGCAACACGTGCTAAATGACTACGCTAAACTTGCCACAGCTTTGAAACTAGAATTCAGTGGTTCTGTGACTTGCAAACACGATAGCTCACTGGCTAACACCGTCAAACAAGCTCGGAACAAACACCCACAAGCTTACTATCATAGGCTTCGTTCAGCTTACTTTGGCCTACTCACTGAAATAGGCATGGAAGACCTGTTACCATTTAACAAATGTTCCTGTCGAACATGTATCCTACCTTCATTACCTACTTGGGCCCTGCAGCCCACGTTGGCTTGCCTATCTTACAACTCAGAGAGCTTGCAAGCACAGCTTTTGAGGCATCAATAGTTCGCAACGCTAAGAGCCTTGACCACTCGGTTTTGAAGTTTGACCAGGAGCACTCACTCCAGTTAGAGGGTGTATTGTCAGGTATTGGAGCGTTGAGAGATGACACACAACAACAGTTTCTACAACGAAACCGTGATTCCAATAACCTTCTTTCTTTCTTTTGTTTCTACCACCAATTACCTCCGCGGTCGAAATAACTGTAAAGTACGTCGCCATCAACATGACTACCGCTACAATCGACCTGTTCACTACGTTCCTGCACCCAACCCACACAAAGTGTCAGAGCACAAGGGTAACAAAGGGTTGAAGGATGATTAAAACGTAGACCAATGTTCTCCAGAAGTTCCACTACATGAAGAACTAAAGCGAGAAACATTTGAGAGAAGTCTAGATGAGGAATTACCGGACACCAGGTCCGCAGGAATTAACACCCATAGCAAGGACGTTAAAATTCAAATCTCTCCCGCTCTCATCCGAGACCCTATCCAGGGCCCGCTTGATCAAGAAACAAGCCCCCGGGCTTTGTCTATAGACTCTGATACAAAGGTTGCGAAGAAAAAGGTCAAACGCTTCGTTAACTTGTCATGCACTAATTGATTCGGGTGCGACAATATCACTCATCTCTCAAACATTGTTTTTTTTTTAAATTTTACCCCAATTTCGTGGTATCCAATTGTTGTAGTAGCTACTATCTTGTCTCATCGCTACAACTCCCGTACGGGCTCGGGAGAGACGAAGGTTGAAAGTCATGCGTCCTCCGATACACAACCCAACCAAGCCGCACTGCTTCTTAACACAGCGCACATCCAACCCGGAAGCCAGCCGCACCAATGCGCCGGAGGAAACACCGTGCACCTGGCCACCTTGGTTAGCGTACACTGCGCCCAGCCCGCCACAGGAGTCGCTGGTGCGCGATGAGACAAGGACACCCCTACCGACCAAGCCCTCCCTAACTCGGGCGACGCTAGGCCAATTGTGCGTCGCCCCACGGACGCGGCCGGTTACGACAGAGGGACTCGGGACTCTGATGGCACAGCTGGCGCTGCAGTACAGCGCCCTTAACCACTGCGCCACCCGGGAGGCCCCGTCTCAAACATTGTTTGATGATCTCAAAAGGGCTTTGAAGCCAACTAAACGTTGGTTAAATGTGGAACGATGCGACACTACACTTCGAGGGGTCACTCAGACTACCTCGTCTCTCACATTGAGAGTCATGCTGAAACTACACTTCAAGGACGTATCGCTCATTCACCCTGTGTATGTTACCAGCCTCGACACTGTAACCCTGCTACTTGGAGCAGACTTAATTAATCGGTTACTCCCATTGATGGATTGGAAAACCAACCAGGTATGGTCACAGGCCACAGTGCCTTCTCCACTGACCACACTGTCTCCCCCTAACGCTAGCTGCAACGCAGTCATTCACGAGGGGTATCTGTCAAAAGCACCCCTTGGGAAAGAGACGTTTAGAAACCTCTTGGGGCAGAATCCGATCCAAGGAGATATTACGATATCTCGACACATTCCATCAGCCAATCTGATTGACCATTTCTGTCAGGATTTCAAGCCAGCTGTCTCTGTGAATGAGCAACTTCCCTCCTTGCAGTTGTGTAATATGGTAATTGAGATGAACTCCTCTTGCCCTTCGGACACTTCTGCAAGCACTGCGGGCCGTCTCAGCAAGAAAAACATTGATGCGCAGAGCATACTCTGATTCCGATGATACACCTTCCACTTTGTTGGGGACTGTCAACCCTTACATTGTCACTTATGGCGTCAGTCCAGCAACTGACCCGATGACTCCCACTGGTGAAACACTTTGCGATATCACAGACCGATATCCTAGTCTCAGTTTGCAGGTACTGAAGAGGTTGCCACACGAGGATGTGGTGGTGACTGACATGCCTCTACAGCCACTGAGCGTTTTGAAGCACAAACCACAGGAGATTTGGTTGAAAGGTTACAGCCATTCTCATAACAATGTGTCCGCTGACAACTCGTACATAGGGTCCGAACTTTTCGTTTGCGCCTCAGACACCAACACCACCCGCTGGTAGGGGGGTCCCGAGACACAAAGGGGGGGAATAGTAGCCCAGACCCATGATGAGCCTCATCGAGTCCGGTGGGGGGATCGAGACTACGGACAACACTGTACGATGCCGCTAGAGCATAATCAAATTTAGTTGTAAACTCCCCTTTAAGAACAGTGAGGAGCAGACAGGCACCTAGACAGGGATAATCTTAGAACACATCTAAGATAGTACTGAGGTGTACCACACTGGTCGTAAAGGAAGTCCAGTGGACTTGTCCACCTCCAAAACAAATGGCAACAATAATCATTCCTTGCCATGTGTAGGTTCAACTACAATACAACTAGTAAAATGCTCCAATCAAGTGTTCCGGTAGTATAATATTTCAGAAAAAAAATCAGTAGGATAACTGGTCCCTTTGAGCACCAGTACCAATACCAGCGACAGTCAGTCAGTCCAGCTACAATCAGTAAGAAGGTTAGAGACCTAACCAATCAAATTACCCTTGACAACAGCGACAGAGGAGTCACTCAGAGTGCAGCACGGGGAAGGGAATCTCCCATCTTCCATTGGTTAACACACGTCACTAATAAATAGAACCCTCCATTCAGGATGAAGATTATTAGAATCATTAACCACGATCACACCACGTACGACTGGTCCAATACTTAAAGAGTACTTCCGTCTTGAGGTTAGCTCCTCCGTTGATAACATAGCTATGAAAGAGACTTCATACCTATCGCCACACAATAGTGGAAGACATAGTGACTCGTAGTAAGAACTACTACAGACTCCCTCGATACCAATTCTGACTGGCCTCCAGGCATTGACCTGAAAATTACTCATTCTGAACAAGTTGTAATCTGCCTGGATACTTGGTTTCCTTCCCTACGCACACGCACAACGGAACATCCAATTAGGATTTATGCTCGGATCACTTAAGGGTCCAAGCAAAATACCAGCCTTAGTGAAGTTGAACATTTACTTCTAGGCCTTTGACTCTACAGCACTCACCAGTTTTCTTCCCAGAAGTCCATAGGTCATCCCTGTAGACTGCCCAAAACTAGTGCCTTACAGCTGTAAACTTATCATATAGTTTTCAACTTAGGATAGTGCCTAAGCAAACACACCGAGTAGGAAAACCCTAGATATGGCATTAGAGACAATGCCATGATAGTCATTTTGCCAGAACATTGTACGTATATAGAATACAGTTCAATTAGATGATTTTTGTGTGAGAACTATGTTTTGTATATATTTTGTTTATACTTTCATTCCTTTTCGGTTCAGTTCCTTTGACACTTAGGAAGTGATAGAGCCAGATATAGCCCTTGGTTCTCTTCAGACCTGACTGCCCTTGACCAGCACAAAAACATCCTGTGGC
This sequence comes from Oncorhynchus clarkii lewisi, assembly GCF_045791955.1. Taxonomy (NCBI): domain Eukaryota; kingdom Metazoa; phylum Chordata; class Actinopteri; order Salmoniformes; family Salmonidae; genus Oncorhynchus; species Oncorhynchus clarkii. The sequence goes on along the minus strand of NC_092158.1, from coordinate 100,907,609 downwards.
ATTGCATTAGCATTGAATAGCCCCCGTGATATGCAACTTTTCAAGGAAGTCAGGAAAAAAATATATACACAGATCACTGCACATGTCCACAGCCCATCTGTAAATAGCCCATCTATCTACCTCATCCCCATACTGTATTTATTTATTTATTTATCTTGCTCCTTTGCACCCCAGTATCTCTACTTGCACATTCATATTCTGTACATCTACCATTCCAGTGTTTAATTGCTATAATGTAATTACTTCGCCACCATGGCCTATATATTGCCTTAACTCCCTTACCTCATTTGCACTCACTGTATATAGACTTTTTGTTTTCTTTTGTTCTACTGTATTATTGACTCTGTTTTGTTTATTCCATGTGTAACTCTGTGTTGTTGTATGTGTCGAATTGCTATTCTTTATCTTGGCCAGGTCGCAGTTGCAAATGAGAACTTGTTCTCAACTCTCCTACCTGGTTAAATAAAGGTGAAATAAAAAAAGTTAAAAAATACAATGATTGAGAAAGTTAGAGGCTACAACAAAACATGCTAACCTCTCACCATTACCAATAACAGAGGCTACAACAAAACATGCTAACCTCTCACCATTACCAATAACAGAGGCTACAACAAAACATGCAAACCTCTCACCATTACCATTAACAGAGGCTACAACAAAACATACAATATCAGAGGATACAACAAAATATACTAACCTCTCACCATTACCAATAACAGAGACTACAACAAAACATGCTAACCTCTCACCATTACCAATAACAGAGGCTACAACAAAACATGCTAACCTCTCATCATTACCAATAACAGAGGCTACAACAAAACATACTAACCTCTCACCATTACCAATAACAGAGGATACAACAAAACATGCTAACCTCTCACCATTACCAATAACAGAGGATACAACAAAACATGCTAACCTCTCACCATTACCAATAACAGAGGATACAATAAAACATGCTAACCTCTCACCATTACCAATAACAGAGACTACAGCAAAACATGCTAACCTCTCACCATTACCAATAACAGAGGCTACAACAAAACATGCTAACCTCTCACCATTACCAATAACAGAGGCTACAACAAAACATGCTAACCTCTCACCATTACCAATAACAGAGGGGGTCTGATCTTTGTGTTTGTTTCGTTTGTTCGCCAAAAGGCATGTGGGAGACTCCCAAAGCATATGGAAGAAGGTACTCTGGTCAGATGAAACTAAAATTGAGCTTTATGGCCATCAAGGAAAACGCTATGTCTGGCGCAAACCCAACACCTCTCATCACCCCAAGAATATCATCCCCACAGTGAAGCATTTTCATCGGCAAGGACTGGGAAACTGGTTAGAAATGAAGGAATGATGGATGGCGCTACATACAGGGAAATTCTTCAGGGAAACCTGTTTCAGTCTTCCAGAGATTTTGAGACTGCTAAAGCAACACCCGAGTGAATTAAGGGGAAAAATGTAAATGTCTTGGAATGGTCAACCTCAATCAAATTCAGAATCTGTGGAATGACTTACAGATTGTGGTACACCAGCGGAGCTCATCCAACTTGAAGGAGCTGGAGCAGTTTAGCCTTGAAAAATGGTCAAACATCCCAGTGGCTAAATGTGACAAGCTTATAGAGACAAGAGACGTGCAGCTGTAATTGCTGCAACAGGTGGATCTACAAAGTATTGACTTTGGGGGGGTGAATAGTTATGCAACAGGTGGATCTACAAAGTATTGACTTTGGGGGGTGAATAGTTATGCAACAGGTGGATCTACAAAGTATTGACTTTGGGGGGGTGAATAGTTATGCAACAGGTGGATCTACAAAGTATTGACTTTGGGGGGTGAATAGTTATGCAACAGGTGGATCTACAAAGTATTGACTTTGGGGGGTGAATAGTTATGCAACAGGTGGATCTACAAAGTATTGACTTTGTGGGGTGAATAGTTATGCAACAGGTGGATCTACAAAGTATTGACTTTGGGGGGTGAAGAGTTATGCAACAGGTGGATCTACAAAGTATTGACTTTGGGGGGTGAATAGTTATGCAACAGGTGGATCTACAAAGTATTGACTTTGGGGGTGAAGAGTTATGCAACAGGTGGATCTACAAAGTATTGACTTTGGGGGTGAAGAGTTATGCAACAGGTGGATCTACAAAGTATTGACTTTGGGGGTGAAGAGTTATGCAACAGGTGGATCTACAAAGTATTGACTTTGGGGGGTGAATAGTTATGCAACAGGTGGATCTACAAAGTATTGACTTTGGGGGGGTGAATAGTTATGCAACAGGTGGATCTACAAAGTATTGACTTTGGGGGGTGAATAGTTATGCAACAGGTGGATCTACAAAGTATTGACTTTGGGGGGGTGAATAGTTATGCAACAGGTGGATCTACAAAGTATTGACTTTGGGGGGTGAAGAGTTATGCAACAGGTGGATCTACAAAGTATTGACTTTGGGGGGGTGAATAGTTATGCAACAGGTGGATCTACAAAGTATTGACTTTGGGGGGTGAATAGTTATGCAACAGGTGGATCTACAAAGTATTGACTTTGGGGGGTGAATAGTTATGCAACAGGTGGATCTACAAAGTATTGACTTTGGGGGGTGAATAGTTATGCAACAGGTGGATCTACAAAGTATTGACTTTGGGGGGTGAATAGTTATGCAACAGGTGGATCTACAAAGTATTGACTTTGGGGGGTGAATAGTTATGCAACAGGTGGATCTACAAAGTATTGACTTTGGGGGGTGAATAGTTATGCACACTCAAGTTTTCTTTTCCTTTTTTATTTATTGGTTGTTTAACAATTAAAATATTTGACATCTTCAAAGAGGTAGTTGTAACTCAACTGATACTAACCCCCAAAATATCTATTTTAATTATAGGTTTTTAGGAAACAAAATAGGAAAAATGCCAAGGGGGGTGAAAACTTTTACAAGACACTGTACATACATAAATATGTATGTGAGAGGTGACATTCTGTACTGTCATCTAATACGAAACATTCTATCTCAAATCCAAAATGCTGGAGCATAGCACCAAATGTAAAACTGTAAGCTTCACTGTCCAAACACATATGGTGGGGACTATGTGTGTCTGGTAAACACATGTGGATCTGGTGAACAGTTATCACTGGTGACCAACTACAGGAATACTGACCTCAGAGTCTCCAGTTTACAGTGGGGATTCCCCAGTCCAGCAGAGAGCAGCTTCACTCCTGAATCATTCAGGTCATTGTTACTCAGATCCAGCTCTCTCAGGTGTGAGGGGTTTGACTCCAGAGCTGAGACCAGAGAAGCACAGCCTTTCTCTGTGACTCCACAGCCTGACAGCCTGACAAAGAGATCATCATGACTTCAAAAACATACTGTTAATTTAACACCAGTAGTGTAGAAGGACAATGGCAGATGCATTTAGTTAATTCTCCCAAACAACATATAGATTAATCTTACTTCTCCAATAACTGTATCATTTTGTTATACTAATGTAAACATCAATGCATTTACTCAATATGTTTTTCAACATAAAATTATATATGGATTATGTACAACATTTTCTCTAAACTGGATAATGCTTCCTGATGATTAGTTCTTATATGTCATTTTATTTACTCACAGAGCAGCTCTGGAGGCTTTGACCACTGGCAGCAGCCTCAGAAGACCTTCCTCTGATCTGGAGTATTTCTTCAGGTAAAACACATCCAGCTCCTTTTCTGAAGTCAGCAACACAAAGACCAGAGCTGACCACTGTGCAGGTGACAGTTTGGGACTTGAGAGACTTCCTGATCTCAGATATCTTTGGATCTCCTCCACTAGAGAATGGTCATTCAGCTCATTCAGACAGTGGAACAGATTGATGCTCCTCTCTGGAGAGGGATTTTCCCCGATCTTCTCCTTGATATATTTCACTGTTTCTTCATGGCTCTGTGAGCTGCTTCTTGTCTTTGTCAGTAGACGTCGTAAGTGCTTCTGATTGGACTCCATTGAGAGGCCCAGAAGGAAGCGGAGGAAAAGGTCCAGGTTTCCCGTCTCACTTTCTAAGGCTTTATCCACAGCACTCTTGTAGAAAGTAACTTCAGGATTTTCTTGTGTATGCAGTTTGTCCATTAGATTCTCATTGTTGTTGATGAATGAGAGGAACACATATACAGCAGCCAGAAACTCCTGAATGCTCAGATGAACAAAGCAGTACACCTTGTCCTGGTACAGCCCACATTCCTCTTTAAAGATCTGTGTGCACAATCCTGAGTACACTGAGGCTTCATTGACATCAATGCCTGCCTCTTTCAGGTCCTCTTCATAGAAAATCAGATTGCCATTCACAAGCTGTTGAAAAGCCAGTTTTCCAAGTGACAGAATGCTCTCTTTATTCCAGTGTGGACCTGTCTCTTCTTTCCCAAGATACTTTTCATTCTTCTGTTTGGTATGAAACACCACAAGGTGTGTGTACATCTCAGTCAGAGTCTTGGGCATCTCTTCTCTCTTATGTTTCAGCATGTGTTCAAGGACTGTTGCAGAAATCCAACAGAAGACCGGAATGTGGCACATGATGTGGAGGCTCCTTGATGTCTTTATGTGTGAGATGATTCTGCTGGCAAGGTCCTCTTCCCTGAATCTCTTCCTGAAGTACTCCTCCTTCTGTGGGTCATTGAACCCTCGTACCTCTGTCACCTGGTCAACACACCCTGAAGGGATCTTATTGGCTGCTGCAGGTCGGGTAGTTATCCAGATGAGAGCAGAGGGAAGCAGATTTCCCTTGAAGAGATTTGTCAGCAGAACATCCACTGAGGTTGACTCTGTGACGTCACAACAGATCTTGTTCTTCTGGAAGTCTAGGGGCAGTCGGCACTCATCCAGACCATCAAAGATGAACAGAACTTTGTACTTGTCGTAGTTGGAGATTCTTGATTCTTTGGTTTCCATTGAGAAGTGATTGAGAAGTTCAATGAAAGTGTTTTCCCCTTTCATCAAATTTAGCTCCCGAAAAGGGAATGAAAATACAAATTGGACATCCTGATTTGCTTTTCCTTCAGCCCAGTCCAGAATGAACTTCTGCACAGAGACTGTTTTTCCAATGCCAGCGACTCCCTTTGTCAGCACAGTTCTGATAGGTTTGTCTTGTCCAGTTAAGGGTTTGAAGATGTCGTTACATTTGATTGCAGTCTCTGGTCTTGCTTGTTTCCTGGTTTTTGTCTCAATCTGTCTCAGTTCATGTTCATTATTGACCTCTCCTGTTCCACCTTCTGTGATGTAGAGCTCTGTGTAGATCTTATTGAGAAGTGTTGGGTTTCCTTGTTTAGCGATCCCCTCAAATACGCATTGAAACTTCTTCTTTAGATTAGATTTGAGTTTATGTTGGCAAATCACAGCAAGCTCATCTGAATGAAGAAATAACACAGAGGATATTAATATTATGTCTGTTTTAATGACTACAGTATTGAAGGAATGCTATAAAGCTTTAAATTAAAATAATTTATTCTCTTAACTGACTAACTAAATCTGTAAATGTTTTCATAATGCATTACAGACTGGTGTGACTGATAATTATTATTGGTATTATTGATGGTGTTATTAATATTGTCTCCCTCTCCATCTAAATGAATCAACACATCCCTGCTGGTACTTGATGAGGTGTTTTGTTAAGGCTGCTACAATATCATTGAGTTACACAGCTACATTAGCTGTACTTTAGCTACAAATGTATAAATGTTATAAAACATCATTCAACATGAGGCAGACAGATCTTACATTTCTCCAGTGTGTCAGCAAGCTCCTTCTGGTTCATTTTCCTCAGGACGTGCAGTGTGATCTTCAGAGCCCCCTCTCTGGCACTGCTATCCTGCTTCTCATCTTCAGCATCCACCACTTCCTTATCCTGCTTCTGACTCTCAAAGCCTTCTGGGAGTTCTGGACTAAGAATCCTCTTGAACATCTTCAGCTCGTTCTTCATAAACGTCATAATTTTCTCTTCAAGCAACTGAAATAAATCAAGTAAATAAGTTAAGCAAGAGAAGAAATGCTTTCTCATTAACATATTAATGAATGATTGACAGATCAACTTTACTTGAGGTAAACAAAAACAAATGTACATAACAGGACCACATACACTGAATATGGAGGCCAGGTCTGTTTGATGACTCTGGGAAGACTGACCACTGAGAATCTCTGACTCTGATCTCTCCTGTTGGTTTCTGTGGACAAAACATGAGATTACATCTCCTCATCCAGGGAGTGCACACACACACACACACACACACACACACACACACACACACACACACACACACACACACACACACACACACACACACACACACACACACACACACACACACACACACACACACACAAACACAAACACAGGGAGGGGATGTTGTGTTTTTTTTAAATATTGTTTTAGGACTGAAAATGGACAAAAGGATTAGCCTATGGATTATGAAAACAACAACAATAAATGGGAAAATGGGAGAGGAGAAATGACTAGAGACGGTGTTGTTTAACTCACTGACTCATTAGTTCTTCTTACCTTTGTTCAGTAGAAACGTCTCCCTCTTTAAAGTTTATAGGTTGACCCATAGACCAGTCACTCTTCATGGACACACAGCTGGGAACAGGGGAGGCTGGTCTCTCCTGCTTGATTGGACTTCAACACAACAGAGACAAACATTACATCTCTCATCTACTCTGAGCTCAGATGGGGAAACATAAGAAGAGTTTCATTCCAAAAAGCTATATATCCATCCCACATACAGGGATTTGTTTAAAATCTATCACTTGATGGTTTCATTTCAGAGAGACATAAATCGTGTTTTTTTTTTGTTGCAAAATGCTATATATCTGCCTCACTCTCAAATGTGACCGAACGGCTCAATTTGGTACTTTACTAAATAAACTAAATATATGGTATTTTTGGTTCATGTCCGTTTCATTGTTTGTTGTGCTATAAATGGTTATTTTATGGTTGTCAGTGATAAAATTATCTAGAAGATTGTATATTTTCAATTCTGAGTAATTACTACTTTAGTAAGGAATTACACATTATTCAGTACTACTGCAGTTGCTACATAATTCTAATAGATGGAAGCATAAGACCACAAATGACATTTCAGTAGATTAGTTTAGTTTTCTCCCTGGATACACCACCACTCCCCTCACAGGAAAACGCCTCTGTGCTTCTTCCTGTCCCTTTCCACACTGCTAACACAAGAGGGCTTCTTCCTGTCCCTTTCCACACTGCTAACACAAGAGGGCTTCTTCCTGTCCCTTTCCACACTGCTAACACAAGAGGGCTTCTTCCTGTCCCTTTCCACACTGCTAACACAAGAGGGCTTCTTCCTGTCCCTTTCCACACTGCTAACACAAGAGGGCTTCTTCCTGTCCCTTTCCACACTGCTAACACAAGAGGGCTTCTTCCTGTCCCTTTCCACACTGCTAACACAAGAGGGCTTCTTTCTGTCCCTTTCCACACTGCTAACACAAGAGGGCTTCTTCCTGTCCCTTTCCACACTGCTAACACAAGAGGGCTTCTTCCTGTCCCTTTCCACACTGCTAACACAAGAGGGCTTCTTCCTGTCCCTTTCCACACTGCTAACACAAGAGGGCTTCTTCCTGTCCCTTTCCACACTGCTAACACAAGAGGAAGTACTGAAAAAGCATTTAACAGATTACTGTGAAGTAACATTATTATGATTCATGTTTATTATTACCTGTTTTTATCTGAAAGCGAGGCCTTCTCCAGGGGCATGTTGAGGTAAATTTACTAACCAGGTGGGTTGAATTATGTAATTCATTGGTGGGCTGGAAGACACGCTCTTGTGTTTTCTATACCAAGGTTGTTTACTCAAAATATCAGATATTAAGATGCTTTTTTAAAATGCATGTACACTAAGAATGAGGTTCTGGCTAGTGATAATTGATCTGGGATTCAATACCTGCTATAGTCACAATTTTTGTTGCTCTCCCAAAAGATATATAGCTAACTAAAGCAATGAGTGACCATTTTAGAACATGGGACATATAGTCTATGGTTGCTGCTATTTTATGTTGCTTGTATTCTATAACTGATGATTTGTGGTCTTATGCTGCCATCTATTGGAAATATTTAGCAATTAAAATTGAGTAATTCATAGACATAGGTGAGGAATAAAGTGTATTAACCTGATTAATTCCATAGATCAGCCTCAAACCTGCCCCACCTATCCCACGCCAATTACTGGACTTTCACATAGAGGTTACTAGGTCACCCAGTTCAAACCACATTTGAAAAATAAAACGAATGTGTCTTATTTATCAAGTGTTCTGCCTTGCAATAATAAATACAATAAAATAACTAAACAAAATAATTACAGCACAATGTTTAGACAGGTTTTGATTAACAAAATAATCAAAATGCTACCCAGTAATATAATGGTATTTACTAACATAATATTATCACTAATAGTTTCTAAAGGTGTTCTAGGCTACCCTAGAATTAGGGTAGGGTAGCCTGTTAGGTTTAGGGGTTTTAAGGCAAAAAAGAGTTTATAGCTCTCCTGTGGCCTTCTGTGGGTACTACATAACTAATTCGCTACACTTGCTAGACTCATAATCTGAGGTTAAAACTGCCTCACATCTACAAATCAATGAGCTAGACATACGGAATACTTTTTTAAAAATCTTTATAAAACACCGCTTTTATATCGGCCACATCTTGAAAAATAGGACATGCATTTTTTTTTTAGGTTGTAGACATTTTTCTGGAAACAAGCACAGGCTAACAAGTGGCACAGTGGTCTAAGGCACTGCATCTCAGTGCTTGAGGTGTCACTACATACACCCTGGTTCAACAACAGGCTGTGATTGGGAGTCCCACAGAGTCATCTGACTTTCCTGGTGTAGGCCGTCATTGTAAATAAGAATTTGTTCTTAACTGACTTGCCTAGTTAAATAATGGATTTTCATTTTTACAAGAATCCCCATAACCAGAAAATGTTTGATGGCTTTGCGCCAGCCATCGCTAGCACTGTGGGTCACCACAACGTGTACCCAGATGAACAGGGAGTCTGCTCACAAAGTAGCCGTAACCCTGTTAGTAATAAGTTACCTGACGTCAGCGTTCACGGTTAATGCATCCAGGTCTCATTGATAACAATTGAGAAGATGGTATTGTGACGCAGAACAATGAGTGATGTAATAGAATGTTCAGAAGGTGAGTTGGTGCCACAGTGCTCATTAGAACTAATAGGAGCTGGCAGGGTGAAAAATACCATAAAATAAGGCCTGTTTTTTTCACAATTACTAAATAACTAGGGCCATTACGTAATATTATGTAACTGGGCTCCATGGCAGATGCAATGAACTTGTTTTCATTGTTAAAAATGTCATTTGTCCAGCCTACTTGATTCGCCCTGAAAATAATATTTAAAAGTTTGGTCCTTGGACACACAGGGGATAAACACTAAAGTTACTGTCCATCTAGTGAAGAGAGGAGAACCGGACAGAGGTAGCCAGCATCCATCAACGAGAGAGGGAGAAGCCCTCCACAGGATTTAACAGGTGGAAGAAACAACCGGGGAGCTCCATCGGTCCACAAGAAATGCAGACAGCCGGTGATGATGTAGTGGTAGCTAGGATAACTAGGATGCTGCTGGTAGAGTAGCTAGCTAGCTTACCGAGCTGTACTGACTAGCTAGGATAACTAGGATGCTGCTGGTAGAGTCGCTAGCTAGCTTACCGAGCTGTACCGACTAGCTAGGATAACTAGGATGCTGCTGGTAGAGTAGCTAGCTAGCTTACCTAGCTGTACCGACTAGCTAGGATAACTAGGATGCTGCTGGTAGAGTCGCTAGCTAGCTTACCGAGCTGTACCGACTAGTTTGGATATCTAGGATGCTGTTGGTAGAGTAGCTAGCTAGCTTACCCAGCTGTACCGACTAGCTAGGATAACTAGGATGCTGCTGGTAGAGTAGCTAGCTAGATTACCGAGCTGTACCGACTAACTTGGCTAGTTAGCAGGTCGTTTGTCTGTCCCTCGTCTCGATGATGATGACGAATACGGTGAATCACAAAATGAAACATGGATAGAGAGTGAAAATGATCTGACTACACTCACACTGTCCCTGACCGTAAAGAAAAAAGCAAATTGAACAGTAAACTTCGGTGTCTCAACAGTGTAGTGAACTCCGTCTTTATTCCCCAAGATCACCTCAGTCCACTCTGCGCGTAACCGGACAATATCCTTGGCGCCACACCGAACGTGGACGAGGACAGTTCTGTACGTGGACATGAGCAGTGCAACACAATCAACTAAACCCAGTCTTTACATTGGGTTATGTGAGGGTTTAAAATATGCTTGGCTTATCATGAGGGTGTCTGTGTAGAAGAAGTAACATTAGCGGAATATGGCTAACCTTGGGTGTAGGCAGTTATCATGAGTTGTGGGGGACACATACAGAACGTAGTGTAGCAAACAACAGACTGTCTTTTGTTAGAACTCAAACTTAGCAATAACAGGAACCAGGGTATGGGGTATCTAGGGTATGAGTGCATAGATATTCTTCCCAGCAACAGCTATACCTATCAACAGGAGCGCCTAGGGCTGGGGCTAGCTCGTGCTCCAAAAATCACTGATAGGTTGAGTAAGTTTAAACCACACTTGACCTCTATTCTGACAGGCCAGCTCAGAAGCAGGAACTACTTCTGTCAGAGTATTAAAGAAGATACCGTTAGGGTGTTGGCCAGTTCTCTGTTTGCCCTGCGAGGTGTGACAGAGAGCCCGTATATACGAAGTCCGCATTTACCATTTATTGCTTGAGTTAAATAAATACTTGAAGGAAAATTGATGACTCTGAATTATACTTTTTCCCGATACCAGATTAGATTGACGCAACCCTTAACAGTTACATTAGTAATATTAATGTATTATTATTATGTAAAACAAACATTCTACATTTCTTTTAATAACATTATGTTCAGATCTGGGCCCGCATCCACAAAGCGTCTCAGAGTAGAACATTGGTCGTATAAGTGCTGAGAATAAAGACATTTATACGTACGGGTATAATTTAAAGCTATGCATGAAGTCTCTAGTCGAACACTCTGTGCTCCTCCCTGTGGCCTTCTGTGGTTACTACATAACTAATTCACAGGCTCATAATCTGAGGTAGCAACTGCGTCAGATCTACAAATCAATGAGCTAGACCTGTCCATTTGGTTTGTAACTCAGTGAACCTGTGCAGCATTTTCTCAATTCGATGCCAACAAACAAAGATGTCAATGCATATCAAATTACCCAGCCGCCATTTAGAAACAAGTAACAAATAATCTTCTTTTAAAAAATGTAATCTGGCTGTGCCACATCTTGAAAAAGAGGACATGCAGTAATAACAGTAATAGTAATTTAATAAAGATATACCCATCTAAAATCTATTAACTGATAATAATAGTAATAATAATTTAAGATATACCCATCTAAAATATATGAACTGATAATAATTTAATAAAGATATACCCATCTAAAATCTATTAACTGATAATAATAGTAATAATAATTTAAGATATACCCATCTAAAATCTATTACTGATAATAATAATAATTTAATATAGATATACCCATCTAAAATCTATTAACTGATAATAATAGTAATTTAATATAGCTGTACCCATCTAAAATCTATTAACTGATAATAATAATAATTTAATATAGATATACCCATCTAAAATCTATTAACTGATAATAATAGTAATTTAATATAGATGTACCCATCTAAAATCTATTAACTGATAATAATAATAATTTAATATAGATATACCCATCTAAAATCTATTAACTGATAATAATAGTAATTTAATATAGATGTACCCATCTAAAATCTATTAACTGATAATAATAATAATTTAATATAGATATACCCATCTAAAATCTATTAACTGATAATAATAGTAATAATAATTTAAGATATACCCATCTAAAATCTATTACTGATAATAATAATAATTTAATATAGATATACCCATCTAAAATATATGAACTGATAATAATTTAATAAAGATATACCCATCTAAAATCTATTAACTGATAATAATAGTAATAATAATTTAAGATATACCCATCTAAAATCTATTAACTGATAATAATAATAATTTAATAAAGATATACCCATCTAAAATCTATTAACTGATAATAATAATAATTTAATATAGATATACCCATCTAAAATCTATTAACTGATAATAATAATAATTTAATATAGATATACCCATCTAAAATCTATTAACTGATAATAATAGTAATTTAATAAAGATATACCCATCTAAAATCTATTAACTGATAATAATAGTAATAATAATTTAAGATATACCCATCTAAAATCTATTAACTGATAATAATAGTTATTTAATAAAGATATACCCATCTAAAATCTATTAACTGATAATAATAGTAATAATAATTTAATATAGATATACCCATCTAAAATCTATTAACTGATAATAATAATAATTTAATAAAGATATACCCATCTAAAATATATTAACTGATAATAATAATAATAATAATTTAATATAGATATACCCATCTAAAATCTATTAACTGATAATAATAGTAATTTAATAAAGATATACCCATCTAAAATCTATTAACTGATAATAATAGTAATTTAATATAGATATACCCATCTAAAATCTATTAACTGATAATAATAATAATTTAATATAGATATACCCATCTAAAATATATGAACTGATAATAATGTAATAATAATTTAATAATGATATACCCATCTAAAATCTATTAACTGATAATAATGTAATAATAATTTAATAATGATATACCCATCTAAAATCTATTAACTGATAATAATAATAATTTAATAAAGACATACCCATCTAAAATCTATTAACTGATAATAAATGTAATAATAATTTAAGATATACCCATCTAAAATCTATTAACTGATAATAATAGTAATAATAATTTAAGATATACCCATCTAAAATCTATTAACTGATAATAATAGTAATAATAATTTAAGATATACCCATCTAAAATCTATTAACTGATAATAATAGTTATTTAATAAAGACATACCCATCTAAAATCTATTAACTGATAATAATAATAATTTAATATAGATATACCCATCTAAAATTGATTAACTGATAATAATAGTTATTTAATAAAGACATACCCATCTAAAATCTATTAACTGATAATAATAGTAATTTAATATAGATATACCCATCTAAAATCTATTAACTGATAATAATAATAATTTAATATAGATATACCCATCTAAAATCTATTAACAGATAATAATAATAATTTAATATAGATATACCCATCTAAAATCTATTAACTGATAGTAATAATAATTTAATATAGATATACCCATCTAAAATCTATTAACTGATAATAATAATAATTTAATATAGATATACCCATCTAAAATCTATTAACTGATAATAATAATAATTTAATATAGATATACCCATCTAAAATCTATTAACTGATAATAATAATAATTTAATAAAGATATACCCATCTAAAATCGATTAACTGATAATAATAATAATTTAATATAGATATACCCATCTAAAATCTATTAACTGATAATAATAGTAATAATAATTTAATATAGATGTACCCATTTAAAATCTATTAACTGATAATAATAGTAATAATAATTTAAGATATACCCATCTAAAATCGATTAACTGATAATAATAGTTATTTAATAAAGACATACCCATCTAAAATCTTTTAACTGATAATAATAGTAATTTAATATAGATATACCCATCTAAAATCTATTAACTGATAATAATAATAATTTAATATAGATATACCCATCTAAAATCGATTAACTGATAATAATAATAATTTAATATAGATATACCCATCTAAAATCTATTAACTGATAATAATAGTAATAATAATTTAATATAGATATACCCATCTAAAATCTATTAACTGATAATAATAATAATTTAATATAGATATACCCATCTAAAATCTATTAACTGATAATAATAGTAATTTAATAAAGATATACCCATCTAAAATATATGAACTGATAATAATGTAATAATAATTTAATAATGATATACCCATCTAAAATCTATTAACTGATAATAATGTAATAATAATTTAATAATGATATACCCATCTAAAATATATTAACTGATAATAATGTAATAATAATTTAATAATGATATACCCATCTAAAATCTATTAACTGATAATAATAGTAATAATAATTTAAGATATACCCATCTAAAATCTATTAACTGATAATAATAATAATTTAATAAAGATATACCCATCTAAAATCTATTAACTGATAATAATAGTAATAATAATTTAATATAGATATACCCATCTAAAATCTATTAACTGATAATAATAGTAATAATAATTTAATATAGATATACCCATCTAAAATCTATTAACTGATAATAATAGTAATAATAATTTAAGATATACCCATCTAAAATCTATTAACTGATAATAATAGTAATTTAATATAGATATACCCATCTAAAATCTATTAACTGATAATAATAATAATTTAATAAAGATATACCCATCTAAAATCTATTAACTGATAATAATAATAATAATAATTTAATATAGATATACCCATCTAAAATCTATTAACTGATAGTAATAATAATTTAATATAGATATACCCATCTAAAATCTATTAATTGATAATAATAATAATTTAATATAGATATACCCATCTAAAATCTATTAACTGATAATAATAATAATTTAATAAAGATATACCCATCTAAAATCTATTAACTGATAATAATAGTAATAATAATTTAAGATATACCCATCTAAAATCTATTAACTGATAATAATAGTAATTTAATAAAGATATACCCATCTAAAATCTATTAACTGATAATAATAATAATAATAATTTAATATAGATATACCCATCTAAAATCTATTAACTGATAATAATAGTAATAATAATTTAATTAAGATATACCCATCTAAAATCTATTAACTGATAATAATAATAATTTAATATAGATATACCCATCTAAAATCTATTAACTGATAATAATAGTAATTTAATAAAGATATACCCATCTAAAATCTATTAACTGATAATAATAGTAATAATAATTTAAGATATACCCATCTAAAATCTATTAACTGATAATAATAGTTATTTAATAAAGATATACCCATCTAAAATCTATTAACTGATAATAATAGTAATTTAATAAAGATATACCCATCTAAAATCTATTAACTGATAATAATAGTAATTTAATATAGATATACCCATCTAAAATCTATTAACTGATAATAATAATAATTTAATATAGATATACCCATCTAAAATATATGAACTGATAATAATGTAATAATAATTTAATAATGATATACCCATCTAAAATCTATTAACTGATAATAATGTAATAATAATTTAATAATGATATACCCATCTAAAATCTATTAACTGATAATAATAATAATTTAATAAAGACATACCCATCTAAAATCTATTAACTGATAATAAATGTAATAATAATTTAAGATATACCCATCTAAAATCTATTAACTGATAATAATAGTAATAATAATTTAAGATATACCCATCTAAAATCTATTAACTGATAATAATAGTAATAATAATTTAAGATATACCCATCTAAAATCTATTAACTGATAATAATAGTTATTTAATAAAGACATACCCATCTAAAATCTATTAACTGATAATAATAATAATTTAATATAGATATACCCATCTAAAATTGATTAACTGATAATAATAGTTATTTAATAAAGACATACCCATCTAAAATCTATTAACTGATAATAATAGTAATTTAATATAGATATACCCATCTAAAATCTATTAACTGATAATAATAATAATTTAATATAGATATACCCATCTAAAATCTATTAACTGATAATAATAATAATTTAATATAGATATACCCATCTAAAATCTATTAACTGATAGTAATAATAATTTAATATAGATATACCCATCTAAAATCTATTAACTGATAATAATAATAATTTAATATAGATATACCCATCTAAAATCTATTAACTGATAATAATAATAATTTAATATAGATATACCCATCTAAAATCTATTAACTGATAATAATAATAATTTAATAAAGATATACCCATCTAAAATCGATTAACTGATAATAATAATAATTTAATATAGATATACCCATCTAAAATCTATTAACTGATAATAATAGTAATAATAATTTAATATAGATGTACCCATTTAAAATCTATTAACTGATAATAATAGTAATAATAATTTAAGATATACCCATCTAAAATCGATTAACTGATAATAATAGTTATTTAATAAAGACATACCCATCTAAAATCTTTTAACTGATAATAATAGTAATTTAATATAGATATACCCATCTAAAATCTATTAACTGATAATAATAATAATTTAATATAGATATACCCATCTAAAATCTATTAACTGATAATAATAATAATAATAATTTAAGATATACCCATCTAAAATCGATTAACTGATAATAATAGTTATTTAATAAAGACATACCCATCTAAAATCTATTAACTGATAATAATAGTAATAATAATTTAAGATATACCCATCTAAAATCGATTAACTGATAATAATAGTTATTTAATAAAGACATACCCATCTAAAATCTATTAACTGATAATAATAGTAATTTAATATAGATATACCCATCTAAAATCTATTAACTGATAATAATAATAATTTAATATAGATATACCCATCTAAAATCTATTAACTGATAATAATAATAATTTAATACAGATATACCCATCTAAAATCTATTAACTGATAATAATAGTAATACTAATTTAATATAGATGTACCCATCTAAAATATATTAACTGATAATAATAGTAATACTAATTTAATATAGATGTACCCATCTAAAATATATTAACTGAACATCTGAGAACGGTAATATTGAAGGTACCCATAAGCAACCATTTCTGATTAAAAAACAAATGTGATGCATTTTGGAAATAAACTCTTAATAATTATTTCAAAAATTGTCATCTCACCTCTTAGTTTTGGTGTCATGTTCCCCAGAGAGACTCATTTTAGAGGCAGGTCCCTCCTCTCTCTCCCCAGAGAGACTCATTTTAGGGCACTGACCTCTAAACAGAGATCCAGCATGTTGCTTGTGGTTAACACAGTAATTTTTTAAATGTCAATAGAAATAATTTAATAATTATCTCTTATGACACATTTACTAACAGACACATCGAAACAGTCAGGTGATTTAATGCAATCACATGAACATGTAGTTGTGACATTTCATCTCCATGGTAACTGTCAATAATAACAATAAGTCACTGTTTGTTAAGGTAGTTCTAGACAGTACAACAACAACAACAACAATAATAATAATAATAATAATAATAATAATAATAATAAGTCACTGTTTGTTAAGGTAGTTATAGACAGTACAGCAACAATAATAATAATAATAATAATAATAAGTCACTGTTTGTTAAGGTAGTTCTAGACAGTACAGCAACACAAGGCCATGTCTCACACTTATTTCTGTGAATTGTAAGTAGGATATTTATTCTCTTTCAATCTGTTGTTTTCTAAATGTATCTGAGAATGTAGACAGAAGGGCTAAAACGGACATGATTGAAATCATTGATCCATTCAGAAAGTTTATTTGCAACAAGTAAGAGATTTTATATTATGTAAAGTAGACTAGGTTATAATGTATAGTAGTGATTTGTTAGTGATATGTGATGTTACATTATGTAAAGTAGACTAGGTTATAATGTATAGTAGTGGGTTGTTAGTGACATGTAGATGTTATATTATGTAAAGTAGACAAAGTTATAATGTATAGTAGTGATGTGTTAGTGATATGTGATGTTATATTATGTAAAGTAGACTAGGTTATAATGTATAGTAGTGGGTTGTTAGTGACATGTAGATGTTCTATTATGTAAAGTAGACTAAGTTATAATGTATAGTAGTGATGTGTTAGTGATATGTGATGTTATATTATGTAAAGTAGACTAGGTTATAATGTATAATAGCAGTTTGTTAGTGATATGTGATGTTATATTATGTAAAGTAGACTAGGTTATAATGTATAATAGTAGTTTGTTAGTGATATGCAGATCAAGGTCTATACCTTGGCTATAGCCTACATATCATAGATGACCAGTCTAAACCTGCTCAGATCAGTTCACAGAGACCATCAGGTTTGTCAGCATGATAAGTGATCATAGCCTTATAATAGTTTGTAGGTAGCCTAGACCTACAGTACGAGAGTCTGCGCATCTTTCCTACATTTCAACACATTTATTTAATCTTACCGAGAAATATGTGCCACAGTTTCAACAGCCATTTTGTAACTGCGTGGGCTACAAACATACTTTTAATTTCATATAAGGAAATCACATAACTTACAGTCACTGGTGCAGCTGCCTGTTTTCTCACAGATGAAGTAGCTTTCATAGACAACTCATTCAACCAGCCTAAACAACAGTAAATACAAGATGTCAAATGGTCAAAGGAGAATCCTGATAGAGTCATATACATTAGAGAGAGGTATATATATCCTGATAGAGTCATATACATTAGAGAGAGGTATATATATCCTGATAGAGTCATATACATTAGAGAGAGGTATATATATCCTGATATAGTCATATACATTAGAGAGAGGTATATATATCCTGATATAGTCATATACATTAGAGAGATGTATATATATCCTGAGAGCCATATACATTAGAGAGAGGTATATATATCCTGATATAGCCATATACATTAGAGAGGTATATATATCCTGATAGAGTCATATACATTAGAGAGAGGTATATATATCCTGATAGAGTCATATACATTAGAGAGGTATATATATCCTGATAGAGTCATATACATTAGAGAGGTATATATATCCTGATAGAGTCATATACATTAGAGAGAGGTATATATATCCTGATAGAGTCATATACATTAGAGAGAGGTATATATATCCTGATAGAGTCATATACATTAGAGAGAGGTATATATATCCTGATATAGTCATATACATTAGAGAGAGGTATATATATCCTGATATAGTCATATACATTAGAGAGATGTATATATATCCTGAGAGCCATATACATTAGAGAGAGGTATATATATCCTGATATAGCCATATACATTAGAGAGGTATATATATCCTGATAGAGTCATATACATTAGAGAGAGGTATATATATCCTGATAGAGTCATATACATTAGAGAGGTATATATATCCTGATAGAGTCATATACATTAGAGAGGTATATATATCCTGATAGAGTCATATACATTAGAGAGAGGTATATATATCCTGATAGAGTCATATACATTAGAGAGAGGTATATATATCCTGATATAGTCATATACATTAGAGAGATGTATATATATCCTGAGAGCCATATACATTAGAGAGAGGTATATATATCCTGATATAGCCATATACATTAGAGAGGTATATATATCCTGATAGAGTCATATACATTAGAGAGGTATATATATCCTGATAGAGTCATATACATTAGAGAGAGGTATATATATCCTGATAGAGTCATATACATTAGAGAGAGGTACATATATCCTGATAGAGTCATATACATTAGAGAGGTATATATATCCTGATAGAGTCATATACATTAGAGAGGTATATATATCCTGATAGAGTCATATACATTAGAGAGGTATATATATCCTGATAGAGTCATATACATTAGAGAGGTATATATATCCTGATAGAGTCATATACATTAGAGAGGGGTATATATATCCTGATAGAGTCATATACATTAGAGAGAGGTATATATATCCTGATAGAGTCATATACATTAGAGAGAGGTATATATATCCTGATAGAGTCATATACATTAGAGAGAGGTATATATATCCTGATAGAGTCATATACATTAGAGAGGTATATATATCCTGATAGAGTCATATACATTAGAGAGGTATATATATCCTGATAGAGTCATATACATTAGAGAGGTATATATATCCTGATAGAGTCATATACATTAGAGAGGTATATATATCCTGATAGAGCCATATACATTAGAGAGAGGTATATATATCCTGATAGAGTCATATACATTAGAGAGGTATATATATCCTGATAGAGTCATATACATTAGAGAGGTATATATATCCTGATAGAGTCATATACATTAGAGAGAGGTATATATATCCTGATATAGTCATATACATTAGAGAGATGTATATATATCCTGAGAGCCATATACATTAGAGAGAGGTATATATATCCTGATATAGCCATATACATTAGAGAGGTATATATATCCTGATAGAGCCATATACATTAGAGAGAGGTATATATATCCTGATAGAGCCATAGACATTAGAGAGAGGTATATATATCCTGATAGAGCCATATATATTAGAGAGAGGTATATATATCCTGATATAGCCATATACATTAGAGAGAGGTATATATATCCTGATAGAGCCATATATATTAGAGAGAGGTATATATATCCTGATATAGCCATATACATTAGAGAGAGGTATATATATCCTGATAGAGCCACATACATTAGAGAGGTATATATATCCTGATAGAGTCATATACATTAGAGAGAGGTATATATATCCTGATAGAGTCATATACATTAGAGAGGTATATATATCCTGATAGAGTCATATACATTAGAGAGGTATATATATCCTGATATAGTCATATACATTAGAGAGGTATATATATCCTGATAGAGTCATATACATTAGAGAGAGGTATATATATCCTGATAGAGTCATATACATTAGAGAGGTATATATATCCTGATAGAGTCATATACATTAGAGAGGTATATATATCCTGATAGAGTCATATACATTAGAGAGGTATATATATCCTGATAGAGTCATATACATTAGAGAGGTATATATATCCTGATATAGCCATATACATTAGAGAGAGGTATATATATCCTGATAGAGTCATATACATTAGAGAGAGGTATATATATCCTGATAGAGTCATATACATTAGAGAGGTATATATATCCTGATAGAGTCATATACATTAGAGAGGTATATATATCCTGATAGAGTCATATACATTAGAGAGAGGTATATATATCCTGATAGAGTCATATACATTAGAGAGGTATATATATCCTGATAGAGTCATATACATTAGAGAGAGGTATATATATCCTGATAGAGTCATATACATTAGAGAGGTATATATATCCTGATAGAGTCATATACATTAGAGACGTATATATATCCTGATAGAGTCATATACATTAGAGAGGTATATATATCCTGATAGAGTCATATACATTAGAGAGAGGTATATATATCCTGATAGAGTCATATACATTAGAGAGGTATATATATCCTGATAGAGTCATATACATTAGAGAGGTATATATATCCTGATAGAGTCATATACATTAGAGAGAGGTATATATATCCTGATAGAGTCATATACATTAGAGAGAGGTATATATATCCTGATATAGTCATATACATTAGAGAGATGTATATATATCCTGAGAGCCATATACATTAGAGAGAGGTATATATATCCTGATATAGCCATATACATTAGAGAGGTATATATATCCTGATAGAGTCATATACATTAGAGAGGTATATATATCCTGATAGAGTCATATACATTAGAGAGAGGTATATATATCCTGATAGAGTCATATACATTAGAGAGAGGTACATATATCCTGATAGAGTCATATACATTAGAGAGGTATATATATCCTGATAGAGTCATATACATTAGAGAGGTATATATATCCTGATAGAGTCATATACATTAGAGAGGTATATATATCCTGATAGAGTCATATACATTAGAGAGGTATATATATCCTGATAGAGTCATATACATTAGAGAGGGGTATATATATCCTGATAGAGTCATATACATTAGAGAGAGGTATATATATCCTGATAGAGTCATATACATTAGAGAGAGGTATATATATCCTGATAGAGTCATATACATTAGAGAGAGGTATATATATCCTGATAGAGTCATATACATTAGAGAGAGGTATATATATCCTGATAGAGTCATATACATTAGAGAGGTATATATATCCTGATAGAGTCATATACATTAGAGAGAGGTATATATATCCTGATAGAGTCATATACATTAGAGAGGTATATATATCCTGATAGAGTCATATACATTAGAGAGGTATATATATCCTGATAGAGTCATATACATTAGAGAGGTATATATATCCTGATAGAGTCATATACATTAGAGAGGTATATATATCCTGATATAGCCATATACATTAGAGAGAGGTATATATATCCTGATAGAGTCATATACATTAGAGAGAGGTATATATATCCTGATAGAGTCATATACATTAGAGAGGTATATATATCCTGATAGAGTCATATACATTAGAGAGGTATATATATCCTGATAGAGTCATATACATTAGAGAGAGGTATATATATCCTGATAGAGTCATATACATTAGAGAGGTATATATATCCTGATAGAGTCATATACATTAGAGAGAGGTATATATATCCTGATAGAGTCATATACATTAGAGAGGTATATATATCCTGATAGAGTCATATACATTAGAGACGTATATATATCCTGATAGAGTCATATACATTAGAGAGGTATATATATCCTGATAGAGTCATATACATTAGAGAGAGGTATATATATCCTGATAGAGTCATATACATTAGAGAGGTATATATATCCTGATAGAGTCATATACATTAGAGAGGTATATATATCCTGATAGAGTCATATACATTAGAGAGAGGTATATATATCCTGATAGAGTCATATACATTAGAGAGAGGTATATATATCCTGATATAGTCATATACATTAGAGAGATGTATATATATCCTGAGAGCCATATACATTAGAGAGAGGTATATATATCCTGATATAGCCATATACATTAGAGAGGTATATATATCCTGATAGAGTCATATACATTAGAGAGGTATATATATCCTGATAGAGTCATATACATTAGAGAGAGGTATATATATCCTGATAGAGTCATATACATTAGAGAGAGGTACATATATCCTGATAGAGTCATATACATTAGAGAGGTATATATATCCTGATAGAGTCATATACATTAGAGAGGTATATATATCCTGATAGAGTCATATACATTAGAGAGGTATATATATCCTGATAGAGTCATATACATTAGAGAGGTATATATATCCTGATAGAGTCATATACATTAGAGAGGGGTATATATATCCTGATAGAGTCATATACATTAGAGAGAGGTATATATATCCTGATAGAGTCATATACATTAGAGAGAGGTATATATATCCTGATAGAGTCATATACATTAGAGAGAGGTATATATATCCTGATAGAGTCATATACATTAGAGAGGTATATATATCCTGATAGAGTCATATACATTAGAGAGGTATATATATCCTGATAGAGTCATATACATTAGAGAGGTATATATATCCTGATAGAGTCATATACATTAGAGAGGTATATATATCCTGATAGAGCCATATACATTAGAGAGAGGTATATATATCCTGATAGAGTCATATACATTAGAGAGGTATATATATCCTGATAGAGTCATATACATTAGAGAGGTATATATATCCTGATAGAGTCATATACATTAGAGAGAGGTATATATATCCTGATATAGTCATATACATTAGAGAGATGTATATATATCCTGAGAGCCATATACATTAGAGAGAGGTATATATATCCTGATATAGCCATATACATTAGAGAGGTATATATATCCTGATAGAGCCATATACATTAGAGAGAGGTATATATATCCTGATAGAGCCATAGACATTAGAGAGAGGTATATATATCCTGATAGAGCCATATATATTAGAGAGAGGTATATATATCCTGATATAGCCATATACATTAGAGAGAGGTATATATATCCTGATAGAGCCACATACATTAGAGAGGTATATATATCCTGATAGAGTCATATACATTAGAGAGAGGTATATATATCCTGATAGAGTCATATACATTAGAGAGAGGTATATATATCCTGATAGAGTCATATACATTAGAGAGGTATATATATCCTGATATAGTCATATACATTAGAGAGGTATATATATCCTGATAGAGTCATATACATTAGAGAGAGGTATATATATCCTGATAGAGTCATATACATTAGAGAGGTATATATATCCTGATAGAGTCATATACATTAGAGAGGTATATATATCCTGATAGAGTCATATACATTAGAGAGGTATATATATCCTGATAGAGTCATATACATTAGAGAGGTATATATATCCTGATATAGCCATATACATTAGAGAGGGTATATATATCCTGATATAGCCATATACATTAGAGAGAGGTATATATATCCTGATAGAGTCATATACATTAGAGAGAGGTATATATATCCTGATAGAGTCATATACATTAGAGAGGTATATATATCCTGATAGAGTCATATACATTAGAGAGGTATATATATCCTGATAGAGTCATATACATTAGAGAGAGGTATATATATCCTGATAGAGTCATATACATTAGAGAGGTATATATATCCTGATAGAGTCATATACATTAGAGAGAGGTATATATATCCTGATAGAGTCATATACATTAGAGAGGTATATATATCCTGATAGAGTCATATACATTAGAGACGTATATATATCCTGATAGAGTCATATACATTAGAGAGGTATATATATCCTGATAGAGTCATATACATTAGAGAGGTATATATATCCTGATAGAGCCATATACATTAGAGAGAGGTATATATATCCTGATAGAGTCATATACATTAGAGAGGTATATATATCCTGATAGAGTCATATACATTAGAGAGGTATATATATATCCTGATAGAGTCATATACATTAGAGAGAGGTATATATATCCTGATAGAGCCATAGACATTAGAGAGGTATATATATCCTGATAGAGCCATATATATTAGAGAGAGGTATATATATCCTGATATAGCCATATACATTAGAGAGAGGTATATATATCCTGATAGAGCCACATACATTAGAGAGAGGTATATATATCCTGATAGAGTCATATACATTAGAGAGAGGTATATATATCCTGATAGAGTCATATACATTAGAGAGAGGTATATATATCCTGATATAGCCATATATATTAGAGAGAGGTATATATATCCTGATATAGCCATATACATTAGAGAGAGGTATATATATCCTGATAGAGCCATATATATTAGAGAGAGATATATATATCCTGATAGAGCCATAGACATTAGAGAGAGGTATATATATCCTGATAGAGCCATATATATTAGAGAGAGGTATATATATCCTGATATAGTCATATACATTAGAGAGATGTATATATATCCTGAGAGCCATATACATTAGAGAGAGGTATATATATCCTGATATAGCCATATACATTAGAGAGGTATATATATCCTGATAGAGCCATATACATTAGAGAGAGGTATATATATCCTGATAGAGCCATAGACATTAGAGAGAGGTATATATATCCTGATATAGCCATATACATTAGAGAGGTGTATATATCCTGATAGAGCCATATACGTTAGAGAGAGGTGTATATATCCTGATAGAGCCAGCAACTGGCCATCTGGCCCATAGAGACTAAAGGACTATGCTGTGACCCTTACCAACTGGCCACCTGGCCCATAGAGACTAAAGGACTATGTTGTGTCCCTCACCAACTGGCCATCTGGCCCATAGAGACTAAAGGACTATGCTGTGACCCTCACCAACTGGCCATCTGGCCCATAGAGACTAAAGGACTATGCTGTGACCCTCACCAACTGGCCATCTCGCCTGTAGAGACTAAAGGACTATGCTGTGGCCCTCACCAACTGGCCATCTGGCCTGTAGAGACTAAAACGCTATGCTGTGACCCTCACCAACTGGCCATCTGGCCCATAGAGACTAAAGGACTATGCTGTGGCCCTCTCCAACTAGCCATCTGGCCCACAGAGACTAAATAACTATGGACTCTACGCTGCAAACCACATCAAGCCATCTCTGAACTGGACACTAAAAAAGTGAACTATAATGCTTTTGCTCTCTGTTCATCTCTCTTAGATATATTTATACTGATACTGTAAATGTGGACATCCACTGTATATCAACAGTATATCCACTATAATATATATCAACTGTATATCCACTGTACTGTATATCAACTGTATAGCCACTGTACTGTACAGCCACTGTACTGTATATCAACTGTATAGCCACTGTACTGTATATCAACTGTATAGCCACTGTACTTTATATCAACTGTATATCCACTGTACTGTATATCAACTGCAAAATCACTGTACTGTATAGCAACTGTATAGTCACTGTACTGTATATCAACTGTATGGCCACTGTACTGTATATCAACTGTATATCAACTGTACTGTATATCAACTGTATATACTGTACTGTATATCAACTGTATAGCCACTGTACTTTATATCAACTGTATATCCACTGTACTGTATATCAACTGCAAAATCACTGTACTGTATATAAACTGTATAGCCACTGTACTGTATAGCAACTGTATAGTCACTGTACTGTATATCAACTGTATGGCCACTGTACTGTATATCAACTGTATATCAACTGTACTGTATATCAACTGTATATCCACTGTACTGTATATCAACTGTATAGCCACTGTACTTTATATCAACTGTATATCCACTGTACTGTATATCAACTGCAAAATCACTGCACTGTATATCAACTGTATGGCCACTGTACTGTATATCAACTGTACTGTATATCAACTGTATATCCAATGGACTGTATATCAACTGTATATCCACTGTACTGTATATCAATTGTACAACCACTGTACTGTATATCAACTGTATATCCACTGTACTGTATATCAACTGTATAGCGACTGTACTGTATATAAACTGTATAGCCACTGTACTGTATAGCAACTGTATAGTCACTGTACTGTATATCAACTGTATGGCCACTGTACTGTATATCAACTGTATATCAACTGTACTGTATATCAACTGTATATCCACTGTACTGTATATCAACTGTATAGCCACTGTACTTTATATCAACTGTATATCCACTGTACTGTATATCAACTGCAAAATCACTGTACTGTATATAAACTGTATAGCCACTGTACTGTATAGCAACTGTATAGTCACTGTACTGTATATCAACTGTATGGCCACTGTACTGTATATCAACTGTATATCAACTGTACTGTATATCAACTGTATATCCACTGTACTGTATATCAACTGTATATCCACTGTACTGTATATCAATTGTACAACCACTGTACTGTATATCAACTGTATATCCACTGTACTGTATATCAACTGTATAGCGACTGTACTGTATATCAACTGTATGGTCACTGTACTGTATATCAACTGTATATCCACTGTACTATATATCAACTGTATATCCACTGTACTGTATATCAACTGTATAGCGACTGTACTGTATATCAACTGTATAGTCACTGTACTGTATATCAACTGTATAGTCACTGTACTGTATATCAACTGTATATCAACTGTACTGTATATCAACTGTATATCAACTGTACTGTATATCAACTGTATATCAACTGTACTGTATATCAACTGTATAGTCACTGTACTGTATATCAACTGTATATCAACTGTACTGTATATCAACTGTATATCAACTGTACTGTATATCAACTGTATATCAACTGTACTGTATATCAACTGTATATCAACTGTACTGTATATCAACTGTATATCAACTGTACTGTATATCAACTGTATATCAACTGTACTGTATATCAACTGTATATCAACTGTACTGTATATCAACTGTATATCAACTGTACTGTATATCAACTGTACTGTATATGTGTATATCCACTGTTCATTCACTATGCTCAATCGAGTTGTGTATAATGTTGTACAGAAACTTTGTGTAAACTAATCTGTCTGTATTCTGTCTCTAAATGTTGTCTATCACCAGCAGGACCATATACACTTGTAGTGTATTTGAGGTTTAAAAAGGCTTCTGAAGTTTGTCATTTCCACAGACATTTCAGACTTGATTTCCCTTATGAAAAATGTATCAACCCCAAGAAAAAATTCCATTAATTATAATTCAAATAATCATTCATATTTCCTGTTGCTGCGGGAATATTTTCCTGCTGTAGTACACTGGCTCAACTTAAGATCCTACATCTGTATGTGTTAATGTACTTGGTGAATAAAGGTGATTATGATTCTACAAAGGTTGAGTCTCTAGAATCCCTTGCTGCTCTGGAGAAATAATGACATGGTTGTCATGGTGATTTAAACTGGGACTGGTGATCTCCCAACTCTGAGACAGGGACTGGTTATCTCCCAACTCCGAGACAGGAACTGGTTATCTCCCAACTCTGAGACAGGGATGAGTTATCTCCCAACTCTGAGACAGGGACTGGTTATCTCTCAACTCTGAGACAGGGACTGGTTATCTCACAACTCTGAGTCAGGGACTGTTCATCTCCCAACTCTGAGACAGGGACTGGTCATCTCCCAACTCTGAGACAGGGACTGGTTATCTCCCATCTCTGAGACAGGGACTGGTTATCTCCCAACTCTGAGACAGGGACTGGTTATCTCCCAACTCTGAGACAGGGACTGGTTATCTCCCAACTCTGAGACAGGGACTGGTTATCTCCCAACTCTGAGACAGGGACTGGTTATCTCCCAACTCTGAGACAGGGACTGGTTATCTCCCAACTCTGAGACAGGGACTGGTTATCTCCCAACTCTGAGACAGGGACTGGTAATCTCCCAACTCTGAGACAGGGACTGGTTATCTTCCAACTCTGAGACAGGGACTGGTTATCTCCCATCTCTGAGACAGGGACTGGTTATCTCCCATCTCTGAGACAGGGACTGGTTATCTCCCAACTCTGAGACAGGGACTGGTTATCTCCCAACTCTGAGACAGGGACTGGTAATCTCCCAACTCTGAGACAGGGACTGGTTATCTCCCAACTCTGAGACAGGGACTGGTAATCTCCCATCTCTGAGACAGGGACTGGTTATCTCCCAACTCTGAGACAGGGACTGGTTATCTCCCAACTCTGAGACAGGGACTGGTTATCTCCCAACTCTGAGACAGGGACTGGTTATCTCCCAACTCTGAGACAGGGACTGGTTATCTCCCAACTCTGAGACAGGGACTGGTTATCTCCCAACTCTGAGACAGGGACTGGTTATCTCCCAACTCTGAGACAGGGACTGGTTATCTCCCAACTCTGAGACAGGGACTGGTAATCTCCCAACTCTGAGACAGGGACTGGTAATCTCCCAACTCTGAGACAGGGACTGGTAATCTCCCATCTCTGAGACAGGGACTGGTTATCTCCCAACTCTGAGACAGGGACTGGTTATCTCCCAACTCTGAGACAGGGACTGGTTATCTCCCAACTCTGAGACAGGGACTGGTTATCTCCCAACTCTGAGACAGGGACTGGTTATCTCCCAACTCTGAGACAGGGACTGGTTATCTCCCATCTCTGAGACAGGGACTGGTTATCTCCCAACTCTGAGACAGGGACTGGTTATCTCCCAACTCTGAGACAGGGACTGGTTATCTCCCATCTCTGAGACAGGGACTGGTTATCTCCCAACTCTGAGACAGGGACTGGTTATCTCCCAACTCTGAGACAGGGACTGGTTATCTCCCAACTCTGAGACAGGGACTGGTTATCTCCCAACTCTGAGACAGGGACTGGTTATCTCCCAACTCTGAGACAGGGACTGGTTATCTCCCAACTCTGAGACAGGGACTGGTAATCTCCCAACTCTGAGACAGGGACTGGTAATCTCCCAACTCTGAGACAGGGACTGGTAATCTCCCATCTCTGAGACAGGGACTGGTTATCTCCCAACTCTGAGACAGGGACTGGTTATCTCCCAACTCTGAGACAGGGACTGGTTATCTCCCAACTCTGAGACAGGGACTGGTTATCTCCCAACTCTGAGACAGGGACTGGTTATCTCCCAACTCTGAGACAGGGACTGGTTATCTCCCAACTCTGAGACAGGGACTGGTTATCTCCCAACTCTGAGACAGGGACTGGTTATCTCCCAACTCTGAGACAGGGACTGGTTATCTCCCATCTCTGAGACAGGGACTGGTTATCTCCCAACTCTGAGACAGGGACTGGTTATCTCCCATCTCTGAGACAGGGACTGGTTATCTCCCAACTCTGAGACAGGGACTGGTTATCTCCCAACTCTGAGACAGGGACTGGTTATCTCCCAACTCTGAGACAGGGACTGGTTATCTCCCAACTCTGAGACAGGGACTGGTTATCTCCCAACTCTGAGACAGGGACTGGTTATCTCCCAACTCTGAGACAGGGACTGGTTATCTCCCAACTCTGAGACAGGGACTGGTTATCTCCCAACTCTGAGACAGGGACTGGTTATCTCCCAACTCTGAGACAGGGACTGGTTATCTCCCATCTCTGAGACAGGGACTGGTTATCTCCCAACTCTGAGACAGGGACTGGTTATCTCCCAACTCTGAGACAGGGACTGGTTATCTCCCATCTCTGAGACAGGGACTGGTTATCTCCCAACTCTGAGACAGGGACTGGTAATCTCCCAACTCTGAGACAGGGACTGGTTATCTCCCAACTCTGAGACAGGGACTGGTTATCTCCCATCTCTGAGACAGGGACTGGTTATCTCCCATCTCTGAGACAGGGACTGGTTATCTCCCATCTCTGAGACAGGGACTGGTTATCTCCCATCTCTGAGACAGGGACTGGTTATCTCCCATCTCTGAGACAGGGACTGGTTATCTCCCAACTCTGAGACAGGGACTGGTAATCTCCCAACTCTGAGACAGGGACTGGTTATCTCCCAACTCTGAGACAGGGACTGGTTATCTCCCATCTCTGAGACAGGGACTGGTTATCTCCCATCTCTGAGACAGGGACTGGTTATCTCCCATCTCTGAGACAGGGACTGGTTATCTCCCAACTCTGAGACAGGGACTGGTTATCTCCCAACTCTGAGACAGGGACTGGTTATCTCCCAACTCTGAGACAGGGACTGGTTATCTCCCAACTCTGAGGCCATGTCATTTATTACATTTCAACCTGTTGATAAAGGCAGCTAGAAGGCTGAACCCAGAAGACAACTCTAAATCAACACTTACTGATATTATCCTAAAATCCTTTCAATCATATTACTGTGTCTTTTTGTTCAACAGGTAGTCTATGATATTAATATTGTAGCAAACAGCGGGGCAGTGAACCAGGTCCCTGGAGAACAAGGAAAACACCCTATTCAATGCACCAATAGGGTTAACCCAGTATCAGTATCAATAGTGTTAACCCAGTATCAGTATAAATAGGGTTAACCCAGTATCAGTATAGTGTTAACCCAGTATCAGTATAAATAGGGTTAACCCAGTATCAGTGTCAGTATAAATAGGGTTAACCCAGTATCAGTATAAATAGGGTTAACCCAGTATCAGTATAGTGTTAACCCAGTATCAGTATCAGTATAAATAGTGTTAACCCAGTATCAGTATCAGTATAAATAGTGTTAACCCAGTATCAGTATCAGTATAAATAGTGTTAACCCAGTATCAGTATAAATAGGGTTAACCCAGTATCAGTATAAATAGGGTTAACCCAGTATCAGTATCAGTATAAATAGGGTTAACCCAGTATCAGTATAAATAGGGTTAACCCAGTATCAGTATAGTGTTAACCCAGTATCAGTATCAGTATAAATAGTGTTAACCCAGTATCAGTATAAATAGGGTTAACCCAGTATCAGTATAAATAGGGTTAACCCAGTATCAGTATCAACAGGGTTAACCCAGTATCAGTATAAATAGGGTTAACCCAGTATCAGTATAAATAGTGTTAACCCAGTATCAGTATAGTGTTAACCCAGTATCAGTATAAATAGGGTTAACCCAGTATCAGTATAGTGTTAACCCAGTATCAGTATAAATAGGGTTAACCCAGTATCAGTATAAATAGTGTTAACCCAGTATCAGTATAAATAGGGTTAACCCAGTATCAGTATAAATAGGGTTAACCCAGTATCAGTATCAGTATAAATAGGGTTAACCCAGTATCAGTATAAATAGGGTTAACCCAGTATCAGTATAGTGTTAACCCAGTATCAGTATCAGTATAAATAGTGTTAACCCAGTATCAGTATAAATAGTGTTAACCCAGTATCAGTATAAATAGGGTTAACCCAGTATCAGTATCAACAGGGTTAACCCAGTATCAGTATAAATAGGGTTAACCCAGTATCAGTATAAATAGTGTTAACCCAGTATCAGTATCAGTATAAATAGGGTTAACCCAGTATCAGTATAAACAGGGTTAACCCAGTATCAGTATCAGTATAAATAGGGTTAACCCAGTATCAGTATAAATAGGGTTAACCCAGTATCAGTATAAATAGGGTTAACCCAGTATCAGTATAAATAGTGTTAACCCAGTATCAGTATAAACAGGGTTAACCCAGTATCAGTATCAATAGTGTTAACCCAGTATCAGTGTAAATAGTGTTAACCCAGTATCAGTATCAGTATAAATAGTTTTAACCCAGTATCAGTATAAATAGGGTTAACCCAGTATCAGTATAAACAGGGTTAACCCAGTATCAGTATCAGTATAAATAGTCTTTACCCAGTATCAGTATACATAGTGTTAACCCAGTATCAGTATAGTGTTAACCCAGTATCAGTATCAGTATAAATAGTGTTAACCCAGTATCAGTATCAGTATAAATAGTGTTAACCCAGTATCAGTATACATAGGGTTAACCCAGTATCAGTATCAATAGGGTTAACCCAGTATCAGTATAAATAGTGTTAACCCAGTATCAGTATAAATAGTGCTAACCCAGTATCAGTAAAAACAGGTAGAGGATCACTACAGTATAGTGGGACTGTGATATTTAACACCATAGTAAACTACAAACTCGTTATTAAGCTCGAGACCCTGCGTCTCTACCGCGCCCTGTGCAACCATATCACTTCCACCCTTCCTGACACCCTAGACCCACTCCAATTTGCTTACCACCCCAATAAGTCCACAGACGACGCAATCGCAATCACACTGCACACCGCCCTAACCCAGCTGGACAAGAGGAATACCTATGTAAGAATGCTGTTCATCGATTACAGCTCATCATTTAACACCATAGTACCCTCCAAACTCATTAAGCCATTAAGCTTGAGACCCTGGGTCTCGACCCCACTCTGTGCAACTGGGTCCTGGACTTTCTGACGGGCCACCTCCAGGTGGTGAGGGTAAGAAACAACATCTCCACCTCGTTGATCCTCAACACTGGGGCCCCACATGAGTGCGTTCTCAGCCCTCTCCTGTACTCCCTGTTCACCCATGACTTTATGGCCATGAACGCCTCCAACTCAATTAAGTTTGCAGACGACACTACAGTGGTAGGCTTGATTAACCATGTGTATGTGACAAATAAAATTTGATTTGATTTGATTACCAACAACGACGAGACAGCCTACAGGGAGGAGGTGAGGGCCCTCGGAGTATGGTGAAAATAACCTCACTCTCAACGTCAACAAAACAAAACAATGGAGATGATCGTGGACTTCAGGAAACAGCAGAGGACGCACCCCCCCTATCCACATCGA
Organism: Oncorhynchus clarkii lewisi; assembly: GCF_045791955.1. Taxonomy (NCBI): domain Eukaryota; kingdom Metazoa; phylum Chordata; class Actinopteri; order Salmoniformes; family Salmonidae; genus Oncorhynchus; species Oncorhynchus clarkii. The sequence continues at coordinate 100,873,857 of NC_092158.1, read as the reverse complement.
CGGGACAGTAGTGGGGAAGGTGGAAAGTTTTAAGTTCCACGGCGTACACATCACAGACAAACTGAAATGGTCCACCCACACAGACAGAGTGGTGAAGAAGGCACAACAGCGCCTCTTCAACCTCAGGAGGCTGAAGAAATTAATCTTGTCACCGAAAACACTCACAAACTTTTACAGATGCACAATCGAGAGCATCCTGTTGGGCTGTATCACCGCCTGGTACGGCAACTGCACCACCCACAACCATAAGACTCTCCAGAGGGTAGTGAGGTCTGCACAACGCATCACCGGGGGCAAACTACCTGCTCCCCAGGACACCTACACCAGCCGATGTCACAGGAAGGCCAAAAAGAACATCAAGGTCAACAACCACCCGAGCCACTGCCTGTTCACCCCGTGTCGTGGCAGAATCAGAAATCTTTAGGTAACATTGATAAATAATGTTTTAATAATTTTCATAAGCTTATGTGGGAAAAGTTACTTGGGCCCAGAGAGGGGAGAGGTCGGGTTAGTCTTATCTGTGAATGTGTCTGTAAACTATTCCTAATCCATGTGAAGTGATGATTGAGGGGGAACCGATTATCTCTTGGCTCCACAATGTCTGTGTGCCAGTCACTCCCTACTTTTCCCATCGGGGGGAGGATGGCAGTGTCTGGAACCATTCTATGTTTCCTCTGAGGTTGCCCTTATCTTGACCTAGAGGCTCACCGTCCTCTCCGTGAGCTTGTCCAGGAGGGGGTGTATTTGATATATGCCATTGGATAAGGTAATGTTTTGGGTCCTAAGTGGTACCAAGAACGAGATAGGAACTTTGTCTAAAAGGACAAACTGAGCGAAAGTTCATAGCTAATGCTATAAATGATGGGATACTCCTTTTTCTGGTAAAAGGTTATTTGTATAATGTTCCTAAGATCTGTTATTCGTGACTTTTGATGTGGTGTGTCTTTGCTATAAAGGATCTCAGTTGCGATTATGTTGACACTCTCAGAGAATTCATTTATAGACACTGAATCAATCTGAGAGTCACAGGGCTATGGTGAAGCTCATATAATTAAAAAATTGACTTTATGATAACTCTGACTTGTGTGTGGTTTGCTCTCTCATGATGTGGTAAAACAGGAAATTTCCACGACACCCGCTATCATCCAGAAGGCGAGGTCAGTACAGATGCATCAATGCCTGGACCGAGAGACTGAAAAACAGCTTCTATCTCAAGGCCATCAGACTGTTAATTACAACCACCACTATCATTGAGTGGCTGCTGCCAACAAACTGACTCAAATCTCGAGCCACTTTAATAATAAAAAAATGGGATGTAATAAATGTATCACTAGCCACTTTATATAATGTTTACATGCCCTACATTACTGATCTCATATGTATATACTGTACTCTATACCATCTACTGCATCTTGCCTTTGCCGCTCGGCCATCGCTGATCCATATACACTGCTAAAAAAAATAAAGGGAACACTTAAACAACACAATGTAATTCCAAGTCAATCACACTTCTGTGAAATCAAACTGTCCACTTAGGAAGCAACACTGATTGACAATAAATTTCACATGCTGTTGTGCAAATGGAATACACAACAGGTGGAAATTATAGGCAATTAGCAAGACACCCACAATAAAGGAGTGGTTCTGCAGGTGGTGACCACAGACCACTTCTCCGTTCCTATGCTTCCTGGCTGATGTTTTGGTCACTTTTGAATGCTGGCGGTGCTTTCACTCTAGTGGTAGCATGAGACGGAGTCTACAACCCACACAAGTTGCTCATGTAGTGCAGCTCATCCAGGATGGCACATCAATGCGAGCTGTGGCAAGAAGGTTTGCTGTGTCTGTCAGTGTAGTGTCCAGAGCATGGAGGCGCTACCAGGAGACAGGCCAGTACATCAGGAGACGTGGAGGAGGCCGTAGGAGGGCAACAACCCAGCAGCAGGACGGCTACCTCCGCCTTTGTGCAAGGAGGAGCAGGAGGAGCACTGCCAGGGCCCTGCAAAATGACCTCCAGCAGGCCACAAATGTGCATGTGTCTGCTCAAACAGTCAGAAACAGACTCCATGAGGGTGGTATGAGGGCCCGACGTCCACAGGTGGGGATTGAGCTTACAGCCCAACGCCGTGCAGGACGTTTAGCATTTGCCAGAGAATACCACGATTGGCAAATTCGCCACTGGCGCCCTGTGCTCTTCACAGATGAAAGCAGGTTCACACTGAGCACATGTGACAGACGTGACAGAGTCTGGAGACGCCGTGGAGAACGTTCTGCTGACTGCAACATCTTCCAGCATGACCGGTTTGGCGGTGGGTCAGTCATGGTGTGGGGTGGCATTTCTTTGGGGGGCCGCACAGCCCTCCATGCGCTCGCCAGAGGTAGCCTGACTGCCACTAGGTACCGAGATGAGATCCTCAGACCCCTTGTGAGACCATATGCTGGTGCGGTTGGCCCTGGGTTCCTGCTAATGCAAGACAATGCTAGACCTCATGTGGCTGGAGTGTGTCAGTAGTTCCTGCAAGAGGAACTGCAAGAGGAAGGCATTGATGCTATGGACTGGCCCGCCCGTTCCCCAGACCTGAATCCAATTGAGCACATCTGGGACATCATGTCTCGCTCCATCCACCAACGCCACGTTGCACCACAGACTGTCCAGGAGTTGGCAGATGCTTTAGTCCAGTTCTGGGAGGAGATCCCTCAGGAGACCATCCACCACCTCATCAGGAGCATGCCCAGGCGTTGTAGGGAGGTCATACAGGCACGTGGAGGCCACACACATTACTGAGCCTCATTTTGACTTGTTTTAAGGACATTACATCAAAGTTGGATCAGCCTGTAGTGTGGTTTTCCACTTTAATTTTGAGTGTGACTCCAAATCCAGACCTCTATGGGTTGATAAATTTGATTTCCATTGATCATTTTTGTGTGATTTTGTTGTCAGCACATTCAACTATGTAAAGAAAAAAGTATTTAATAAGAATATTTCAATCATTCAGATCTAGGATGTGTTATTTTAGTGTTCCCTTTATTTTTTTGAGCAGTGTATATATATGCACATATTCATATTCATTCATTTACGCGTGTGTGTAAGGTAGTTGTTGTGACATTGTTAGATTACTATTCCTGCACGGTCGGAACTAGAAGCACAAGCGATTCGCTACACTCGCATTAACATCTGCTAACCATGTGTATGTGACCAATAACATTTGATTTGATTGATTTGATACAATTACATTATCATATGAAATGTAGAGGAACTATGATATAATTACATTATCATATGAAATGTTAAATGTAGAACTATAATATATGAATGTTGATATATTGAATTTGACTTGACCACGTCCAGTCAGCTCCATGTTGTGTGATTAAACTGACACCAACCTGTCTCAGTAGAAGTAGACTGTTAGGAGTGTTATACTGTCATTCACTATACTAACATTACACCATACATTTAATGTATCTACTGTTAGGAGTGTTATACTGTCATTCACTATACTAACATTACACCAGACATTTAATGTCTCTACTGTTAGGAGTGTTATACTTCACTATACTAACATTACACCATACATTTAATGTATCTACTGTTAGGAGTGTTATACTTCACTATACTAACATTACACCATACATTTAATGTATCTACTGTTAGGAGTGTTATACTGTCATTCACTATACTAACATTACACCAGACATTTAATGTATCTACTGTTAGGAGTGTTATACTGTCATTCACTATACTAACATTACACCATACATTTAATGTCTCTACTGTTAGGAGTGTTATACTGTCATTCACTATACTAACATTACACCAGACATTTAATGTATCTACTGTTAGGAGTGTTATACTGTCATTCACTATACTAACATTACACCATACATTTAATGTATCTACTGTTAGCAGTGTTATACTGTCATTCCCTATACTAATATTACACCTTACATTTAATTTATCTACTGTTAGGAGTGTTATACTACCATTCACTATACTAACATTACACCAGACATTTAATGTATCTACTGTTAGGAGTGTTATACTTCACTATACTAACATTACACCTTACATTTAATTTATCTACTGTTAGGAGTGTTATACTTCCATTCACTATACTAACATTACACCTTACATTTAATTTATCTACTGTTAGGAGTGTTTTACTTCCATTCACTATACTAACATTACACCATACATTTAATGTATCTACACACTTTATAATAATCAATCTTTTTGACTAGCGCTCTATATATTCTGATGGATGAGGCCTGAGCTGGAATGTGAAGCTAACTGAAGCTGGCTAGCGGCGTTATTCCCTTTAGAAAACCAGTATATCTAGCTACCCCTCAGGCTACGTTCAGGTTTTCAGCATCAGGCATCAACAGCTGAGTCGTACAACCTGGGTTGTATTCGTTAGTTTACTCCACAGCCAACAGTTCTAAATGGCACTAATGAATAAACACAACCTGTTTTGAGGAAGTGTAATTTGTTGTTAGGCTTTCCAAAATATTTATTTGTCTCTCTATCACACAACAAACCTTCCTCAGTGAAAATCATTCACAGAAGAAAGAACCCTCTTTGGAAAGGGTTCTTCATGGAACCCAAAAGGGTTCTCCCTAGTACCAAAAAGGGTTATCCTATGGGGACAGCCAAATAACCCTTTTAGATTCTAGATAGTGTAGGAGTGATCACCCTGGGAAACACAGATGGGCACAGAACAAATTCACCCCACGCATCTAATTTATATCAAACATTTTAAGGAGAGTAGGACTATTATAACACTGTCCACCAGAAATATCATCAACTATATGAATTCACATAACAATATCATCAACTATATGAACACACATAACAATATCATCAACTATATGAATACACACAACAATATCATCAACTATATGAATACACATAACAATATCATCAACTATATGACACATAACAATATCATCAACTATATGAATACACATAACAATATCATCAACTATATGAATACACATAACAATATCATCAACTATATGAATACACATAACAATTGTGGTCTTACCTTTTATCTCTCAATAGAAACACAGTCTGAATGATCATCAGATCGTCAAAAGTTGCTTTAGTTTCCTCTGCTCATTTACATATCAGGTTCTGCCTGTTCTCTCTCCCTCTCTCTTTACATCTCTTACAATGTGCCTTGGAATACATTCCACAAGAAATTCCATCATTTGGTGTTTTGTTGATGTGTTCAATTGTGTTGAGTCCTGGTGACTGAGACATGGCATATTGTGAAACATCAGCAAGTTGAGCAGTCTTCATCAACACAGCTCCTGCCAAACACCAATCAACAACTCTTCCCGAGCAGGGACACAGTCTCTCCTGGTTGCATCTCCTCTCTCCCCAGGGGTAGCAGCTCCTCTCTCCCCAGTGGTAGCAGTTCCCCTCTCTCCCCTAGGATTTGAAGACATTGGTGGCTTAGTCCATAGCCAGTAGGGAGGTCCACAACTTCAAACATTGACTCTGACCTGTCCAATGAACCACACTGATTAAATAATCCTACAGTACCTAACCACCCTCTGTCACACACAAAACACACACACACACACACACACACACACACACACACACACACACACACACACACACACACACACACACACACACACACACACACACACACACACACACACACACACAGTGCAGTAGCTGGAATCCCTATAGCAGCTTTAATTGATACAGTATACTGTGTGCTCTTCCCTCCACAACTACATAACACCATTAAATACAGTTGAGGGTTACTACAATACAACATTCACAACATGACAACACAACGACATAACATCATTAAATACAGTTCAGTTGGCTGTTTATGTAGATGCTGTTTGTCTCTGTAGGACAGTAGTTCAGGTGGCTGTTTGTGTAGATGCTGTTTGTGTCTGGTGGACAGTAGTTCAGGTGGCTGTTTCTCTTTGTAGGACAGTAGTTCAGGTGGCTGTTTGTCTTTGTAGGACAGTAGTTCAGGTGGCTGTTTGTCTTTGTAGGACAGTAGTTCAGATGGCTGTTTGTGTAGATGCTGTTTGTCTCTGTAGGACAGTAGTTCAGGTGGCTGTTTGTGTAGATGCTGTTTGTCTTTGTAGGACAGTAGTTCAGGTGGCTGTTTGTCTTTGTAGGACAGTAGTTCAGGTGGCTGTTTGTGTAGATGCTGTTTGTCTCTGTAGGACAGTAATTCAGGTGGCTGTTTGTCTTTGTAGGACAGTAGTTCAGGTGGCTGTTTGTGTAGATGCTGTTTGTCTTTGTAGGACAATAGTTCAGGTGGCTGTTTGTCTTTGTAGGACAGTAGTTCAGGTGGCTGTTTGTCTTTGTAGGACAGTAGTTCAGGTGGCTGTTTGTCTCTGTAGGACAGTAGTTCAGGTGGCTGTTTGTGTAGATGCTGTTTGTCTTTGTAGGACAGTAGTTCAGGTGGCTGTTTGTCTCTGTAGGACAGTAGTTCAGGTGGCTGTTTGTCTCTGTAGGACAGTAGTTCAGGTGGCTGTTTGTCTCTGTAGGACAGTAGTTCAGGTGGCTGTTTGTGTAGATGCTGTTTGTCTTTGTAGGACAGTAGTTCAGGTGGCTGTTTGTGTAGATGCTGTTTGTCTTTGTAGGACAGTAGTTCAGGTGGCTGTTTGTCTCTGTAGGACAGTAGTTCAGGTGGCTGTTTGTGTAGATGCTGTTTGTCTCTGTAGGACAGTAGTTCAGGTGGCTGTTTGTCTTTGTAGGACAGTAGTTCAGGTGGCTGTTTGTCTCTGTAGGACAGTAGTTCAGGTGGCTGTTTGTCTCTGTAGGACAGTAGTTCAGGTGGCTGTTTGTCTCTGTAGGACAGTAGTTCAGGTGGCTGTTTGTCTCTGTAGGACAGTAGTTCAGGTGGCTGTTTGTGTAGATGCTGTTTGTCTATGTAGGACAGTAGTTCAGGTGGCTGTTTGTGTAGATGCTGTTTGTCTTTGTAGGACAGTAGTTCAGGTGGCTGTTTGTCTTTGTAGGACAATAGTTCAGGTGGCTGTTTGTCTCTGTAGGACAGTAGTTCAGGTGGCTGTTTGTCTCTGTAGGACAGTAGTTCAGGTGGCTGTTTGTGTAGATGCTGTTTGTCTCTGTAGGACAGTAGTTCAGGTGGATGTTTGTCTTTGTATGACAGTAGTTCAGGTGGCTGTTTGTCTTTGTAGGACAGTAGTTCAGGTGGCTGTTTGTCTTTGTAGGACAGTAGTTCAGGTGGCTTCCCTTGCAGTCTAGTCTGCCTCCTGTCTTTCTTATCGTCATGGTTACACCTTCCTGAAAACAATGACTCCATTCTTTGCTGAAACCTGTTCTGCCAGTTCATGTCCTTCAAGACTAGAATGTTCCAATGTGGTTACCCAAAGAGATGACAAGATAGTTCACACATTCCTCATCCAGGGTTACTGTCAAACAGATATGTGACATTTCTGGTTGGTCAATAACATGAGGATGTTTTTCTGCAGTGAGAATGTAATGCAAGTCAAGGTGTCATTGGATGAATGTCAACAAGGTTTATAACCAACATTGTTAAACTAAATGTTGTAATTGAGAAAGAATTGTAATGTTTTATTGTCACATGCAGTGAAAAGTGTTGTTTTACAGGGTCAACCATAGTAGTACGGTTCCCCTAGAGCAAAATAGGGTTAAGTGCCTTGCTTAAACCATGTGACACCATGTGGACACCTCCTAGTGGTGGGTTGTTAGGAGTGTTTATCAGGCCATGTGGACACCTCCTAGTGGTGGGGTTGTTAGGAGTGTTAATCAGACCATGTGGACACCTCCTAGTGGTGGGGTTGTTAGGAGTGTTTATCAGATCATTTGGACACCTCCTAGTGGTCAGGATGTTAGGAGTGTTTATCAGACCATGTGGACACCTCCTAGTGGTGGGGTTGTTAGGAGTGTTAATCAGACCATGTGGACACCTCCTAGTGGTGGGGTTGTTAGGAGTGTTTATCAGACCATGTGGACACCTCCTAGTGGTGGGGTTGTTAGGAGTGTTTATCAGACCATGTGGACACCTCCTAGTGGTGGGGTTGTTAGGAGTGTTTATCAGACCATGTGGACACCTCCTAGTGATGGGGTTGTTAGGAGTGTTTATCAGACCATGTGGACACCTAGTGGTGGGGTTGTTAGGAGTGTTTATCAGACCATGTGGACACCTCCTAGTGGTGGGGTTGTTAGGATTGTTTATCAGACCATGTGGGCACCTCCTAGTGGTCTGGTTGTTAGGAGTGTTTATCAGACCATGTGGACACCTCCTAGTGGTGGGGTTGTTAGGAGTGTTTATCAGACCATGTGGACACCTCCTCGTGGTGGGGTTGTTAGGAGTGTTTATCAGACCATGTGCACACCTCCTAGCGGTCTGGTTGTTAGGACTGTTTATCAGACCATGTGGACACCTCCTAGTGGTCTGGTGGTTAGGAGTGTTTATCAGACCATGTGGACACCTCCTAGTGGTGGGGTTGTTAGGAGTGTTTATCAGACCATGTGGACACCTCCTAGTGGTCTGGTTGTTAGGAGTGTTTATCAGACCATGTGGACACCTCCTAGTGGTCTGGTTGTTAGGAGTGTTTATCAGACCATGTGGACACCTCCTAGTGGTCTGATTGTTAGGAGTGCTTATCAGACCATGTGGACACCTCCTAGTGGTCTGGTTGTTAGGAGTGTTTATCAGACCATGTGGACACCTCCTAGTGGTGGGGTTGTTAGGAGTGTTTATCAGACCATGTGGACACCTCCTAGTGGTCTGGTTGTTAGGAGTCTTCATCAGACCATGTGGACACCTCCTAGTGGTGGGGTTGTTAGGAGTGTTTATCAGACCATGTGGACACCTCCTAGTGGTCTGGTTGTTAGGAGTGTTTATCAGACCATGTGGACACCTCCTAGTGGTCTGATTGTTAGGAGTGTTTATCAGACCATGTGGACACCTCCTAGTGGTCTGGTTGTTAGGAGTGTTTATCAGACCATGTGGACACCTCCTAGTGGTGGGGTTGTTAGGAGTGTTTATCAGACCATGTGGACACCTCCTAGTGGTCTGGTTGTTAATAGTGTTTATCAGACCATGTGGACACCTCCTAGTGGTCTGGTTGTTAGGAGTGTTTATCAGACCATGTGGACACCTCCTAGTGGTGGGGTTGTTAGGACTGTTTATCAGACCATGTGGACACCTCCTAGTGGTGGGGTTGTTAGGAGTGTTTATCAGACCATGTGGACACCTCCAAGTGGTGGGGTTGTTAGGAGTGTTTATCAGGCCATGTGGACACCTCCTAGTGGTGGGGTTGTTAGGAGTGTTTATCAGACCATGTGGACACCTCCTAGTTGTCTGGTTGTTAGGAGTCTTCATCAGACCATGTGGACACCTCCTAGTGGTGGGGTTGTTAGGAGTGTTTATCAGACCATGTGGACACCTCCTAGTGGTGGGGTTGTTAGGGGCGTTTACCAGACCATGTGGACACCTCCTAGTGGTCTGGTTGTTAGGAGTGTTTATCAGACCATGTGGACACCTCCTAGTGGTCTGATTGTTAGGAGTGTTTATCAGACCATGTGGACACCTCCTAGTGGTCTGGTTGTTAATAGTGTTTATCAGACCATGTGGACACCTCCTAGTGGTCTGGTTGTTAGGAGTGTTTATCAGACCATGTGGACACCTCCTAGTGGTGGGTTGTTAGGAGTGTTTATCAGACCACGTGGACACCTCCTAGTGGTGGGGTTGTTAGGAGTGTTTATCAGACCATGTGGACACCTCCTAGTGGTCTGGTTGTTAGGAGTCTTCATCAGACCATGTGGACACCTCCTAGTGGTGGGTGTTGTTAGGAGTGTTCATCAGACCATGTGGACACCTCCTAGTGGTGGGGTTGTTCGGAGTGTTTATCAGACCATGTGGACACCTCCTAGTAGTGGGGTTGTTAGGAGTGTTTATCAGACCATGTGGACACCTCCTAGTGGTCTGGTTGTTAGGAGTCTTCATCAGACCATGTGGACACCTCCTAGTGGTGGGGTTGTTAGGAGTGTTTATCAGACCATGTGGACACCTCCTAGTGGTGGGGTTGTTAGGAGTGTTTATCAGACCATGTGGACACCTCCTAGTGGTGGGGTTGTTAGGGGCGTTTACCAGACCATGTGGACACCTCCTAGTGGTCTGGTTGTTAGGAGTGTTTATCAGACCATGTGGACACCTCCTAGTGGTCTGGTTGTTAGGAGTGTTCATCAGACCATGTGGACACCTCCTAGCAGTGGGGTTGTTAGGAGTGTTTATCAGACCATGTGGACACCTCCTAGTTGTCTGGTCGTTCGGATCGTGTTTATAGCCACTATGCTGCATAAGTTGATACAGGTGATAAGGCTTATTGGTTATATGGTCCACTATGTTAAACTCATTTAACATCTGATAATTTACCTAGGGTTAGGGGTTACGTTTAAAATAGGTTATACCTAGAGTTAGGGGTTAAGGTTAAAATAGGTTATAACTAGAGTTAGGGGTTAGGGGTTAAAATAGGTTATACCTAGAGTTAGGGGTTAGGGGTTAAAATAGGTTATACCTAGAGTTAGGGGTTAGGGGTTAAAATAGGTTATACCTAGAGTTAGGGGTTAGGGGTTAGGGGTTAAAATACGTTATATCTAGAGTTAGGGGTTAAAATAGGTTATACCTAGAGTTAGGGGTTAGGGGTTAAAATAGGTTATACCTAGGGTTAAGGTTAAAATAGGTTATACCTAGGGTTAGGGGTTAAAATAGGTTATACCTAGGGTTAAGGTTAAAATAGGTTATACCTAGAGTTAGGGGTTAAAATAGGTTATACCTAGAGTTAGGGGTTAAAATAGGTTATACCTAGAGTTAGGGGTTAGGGGTTAAGGTTAAAATAGGTTATACCTAGAGTTAGTGGTTAGGGGTTAAGGATGAAATAGGTTATACCTAGAGTTAGGGGTTAAGGTTAAAATAGGTTATACCTAGAGTTGGGGGTTAGGGGTTAAAATAGGTTATACCTAGGGTTAGGGGTAAAAATATGTTATACCTAGAGTTAGGGGTTAAAATAGGTTATACCTAGAGTTAGGGGTTAAAATAAGTTATACCTAGAGTTAGGGGTTAAAATAGGTTATACCTAGAGTTAGGGGTTAAAATAGGTTATACCTAGAGTTAGGGGTTAAAATAGGTTATACCTAGAGTTAGGGGTTAAAATAGGTTATACCTAGAGTTAGGGGTTAAAATAGGTTATACCTAGAGTTAGGGGTTAAAATAGGTTATACCTAGAGTTAGGGGTTAAAATAGGTTATACCTAGAGTTAGGGGTTAGGGGTTAAAATAGGTTATACCTAGAGTTAGGGGTTAGGGGTTAAGGATGAAATAGGTTATACCTAGGGTTAGGGGTTAGGGTTAAAAAAGGTTATACCTAGAGTTAGGGGTTAAGGTTAAAATAGGTTATACCTAGGGTTAGGGGTTAAGGGTTAAGGTTCAAATAGGTTATACCTAGGGTTAGGGGTTAAGGTTAAAATAGGTTATACCTAGAGTTAGGGGTTAGGGGTTAAAATAGGTCATACCTAGGGTTAGGGGTTAAAATAGGTTATACCTAGAGTTAGGGGTTAAGGCTAAAATAGGTTATACCTAGAGTTAGGGGTTAGTGGTTCAAATAGGTTATACCTAGGGTTAGGGGTTAAAATAGGTTATACCTAGAGTTAGAGGTTAAGGCTAAAATAGGTTATACCTAGAGTTAGGGGTTAGTGGTTAAAATAGGTTATACCTAGGGTTAGGGGTTAAAATAGGTTATACCTAGAGTTAGGGGTTAAGGCTAAAATAGGTTATACCTAGAGTTAGGGGTTAGTGGTTAAAATAGGTTATACCTAGAGTTAGGGGTTAGGGGTTAAAATAGGTTATACCTAGAGTTAGGGGTTAGGGGTTAAAATAGGTTATACCTAGAGTTAGGGGTTAAGGCTAAAGTGTGTAATAGGTAGAGTTAGGGGTTAAGGCTAAAGTTTGTTATAGCTAGGGTTAGGGGTTAAGGTTAAAATAGGTTATACCTAGAATTAGGGGTTAAGTCTAAGATAGGTTATACCTAGAGTTAGGGGTTAAGGCTAAAGTATGTAATAGGTAGAGTTAGGGGTTAAGATAGGTTATACCTAGAGTTAGGGGTTAAGGCTAAAGTTTGTAATAGGTAGAGTTAGGGGTTAAGATAGGTTATACCTAGAGTTAGGGGTTAAGGCTAAAGTTTGTAATAGGTAGGGTTAGGGGTTAAGGCTAAAGTTTGTAATAGGTAGAGTTAGTGGTTAAGGCTAAAGTTTGTAATAGGTAGGGTTAGGGGTTAAGGCTAAAGTTTGTAATAGGTAGAGTTAGGGGTTAAGGCTAAAGTTTGTAATAGGTAGAGTTAGGGGTTAAGGCTAAAGTTTGTAATAGGTAGAGTTAGGGGTTAAGGCTAAAGTTTGTAATAGGTAGAGTTAGGGGTTAAGGCTAAAGTTTGTAATAGGTAGAGTTAGGGGTTAAGGCTAAAGTTTGTAATAGGTAGGGTTAGGGGTTAAGGCTAAAGTGTGTAATAGGTATGGTTAGAGTTCCCATATAGCACATTGTGACATCTGCTGATGTAAAAAGGGCTTCATAAATACATTTGATTGATTGTTAGGTTTAGGCTTTTAAGGCAAAAAACAGTATGGGTTTATAGCTCTCTTGCTCCTCCCTGTGGCCTTCTGCGGGTACTACATAACTCATTCACGACACCTGCTAGGCTCATAATCTGAGGTAGCAACTGTGTTAAACTGGCTACACTCACACTGTCCCAGACCGTAAACAAGGACCTGGCTACACTCATACTGTCCCTGACCGTAAACAAGGATAGAGAGAGAAAAGGACCTGGCTACACTCATACTGTCCCTGACCGTAAACAAGGATAGAGAGAGAAAAGGACCTGGCTACACTCATACTGTCCCTGACCGTAAAGAAAAAAAAAAGTCTGAACAATAAACTTCGGTGTCTCAACACCGTAGAACCATCTTTATTCTCCAAGTCCACCTCAGCCCACTCTGCGCGTAACCGGACAATATGCTTAGTGCCACACGTGGACACGGACAGTTCTGTACGGTGATAGTTAGTGATTTTTTGGGGGGTTGCCATGGATTTCAAGCAGGCAACGCCATCAGGTCCAAACCCAAAACAAGGAAATTGGAGGAGACAGTGTTGTTTTTTTTGCAAATTAATTACTTAAAAATCACACAATGTGATTTTCTGGATTTTTGTTTTAGATTCCGTCTCTCACAGTTGAAGTGTACCTATGATACAAAAATTACATTGCAAAATTGGCAGTGTATCAAATACTTGTTCTCCCCACTGTATATATTCAACAATAGGAACAAGTCAACTCATACCAGTTCTATGATCATTCTGGGAGGACAAACACAATAATAATGTGTATTTGTATATGTTTCCGAACTTGGTTTCTGTTGCTAATGATCTGTTGTTGGATGGTAACAGAGTTATTGCATAGCAGCTTCTGTCATTTCTGAATGTTTTTTTGTTAGATTAGATTTCCTTGAACATATTTTCTGTCTGTTTAAACTGTTATCAATAGATGGTCAAGGTATTGATTATCTGTTATCAATAGATGGTGAAGGTATTGATTATCTGTTATCAATAGATGGTCAAGGTATTGAATATCTGTTATCCATAGATGGTCAAGGTATTGATTATCTGTTATCAATAGATGGTCAAGGTATTGATTATCTGTTATCAATAGATGGTCAAGGTATTGATGATCTGTTATCAATAGATGGTCAAGGTATTGATTATCTGTTATCAATAGATGGTCAAGGTATTGATTATCTGTTATCAATGATTATTATATTGCCAACCGCCTGTCCAAAAGGCCACGGTCGTAGTAGCATAAAAACATGTGAAGGACTACAACCTGAGGAGACACGGTACGAGGATGAAGTGCAGGTGGACAGCACTGCTTGGTCCTGGACAGCAGGAGGAGCAGAGGATGATGGGAAGGTTCACCTCAAGCAAAGGCTCTTTGTGCTCTTTGTGAAGAGAAGCGCTACAATGAGGATGATGTCTTCACTGTCAGATGTTCCACTCACAGGAGCAGGCACTGATCGTGGAGGAATAACAACATTACACAGAGCAATATGGATTTTGTCTTGGGGCAAGCGCTGTCCTTGCTGGAAAGCTTGATGAGCTCCAGCAGGCAGAAGGACAATTTGAATTGTTCAGATGGGGGTTTATTGAGGACAGAAACTATGATGTGGAGGACATCCAGGAAGTGGATAATGACTATTATGATGTCGACGACAACAACAATGGTGATATTGATGGAGGAATAGATGAATGAGGCTGAGGGTGATGACTACAACAACGATGGTGATATTGATGGAGGAATAGATGAAGGAGGCTGAGGGTGATGACTACAACAACGATGGTGATATTGATGGAGGAATAGATGAATGAGGCTGAGGGTGATGACTACAACAACAATGGTGATATTGATGGAGGAATAGATGAATGAGGCTGAGGGTGATGACTACAACAACGATGGTGATATTGATGGAGGAATAGATGAATGAGGCTGAGGGTGATGACTACAACAACGATGGTGATATTGATGGAGGAATAGATGAATGAGGCTGAGGGTGATGACTACAACAACGATGGTGATATTGATGGAGGAATAGATGAATGAGGCTGAGGGTGATGACTACAACAACGATGGTGATATTGATGGAGGAATAGATGAATGAGGTTGAGGGTGATGACTACAACAACAATGGTGATATTGATGGAGGAATAGATGAATGAGGTTGAGGGTGATGACTACAACAACAATGGTGATATTGATGGAGGAATAGAGGAATGAGGTTGAGGGTGATGACTACAACAACGATGGTGATATTGATGGAGGAATAGATGAATGAGGCTGAGGGTGATGACTACAACAACGATGGTGATATTGATGGAGGAATAGATGAAGGAGGCTGAGGGTGATGACTACAACAACGATGGTGATATTGATGGAGGAATAGATGAATGAGGCTGAGGGTGATGACTACAACAACGATGGTGATATTGATGGAGGAATAGATGAATGAGGCTGAGGGTGATGACTACAACAACGATGGTGATATTGATGGAGGAATAGATGAATGAGGCTGAGGGTGATGACTACAACAACGATGGTGATATTGATGGAGGAATAGATGAATGAGGCTGAGGGTGATGACTACAACAACGATGGTGATATTGATGGAGGAATAGATGAATGAGGCTGAGGGTGATGACTACAACAACGATGGTGATATTGATGGAGGAATAGATGAATGAGGCTGAGGGTGATGACTACAACAACGATGGTGATATTGATGGAGGAATAGATGAATGAGGCTGAGGGTGATGACTACAACAACGATGGTGATATTGATGGAGGAATAGATGAAGGAGGCTGAGGGTGATGACTACAACAACGATGGTGATATTGATGGAGGAATAGATGAATGAGGCTGAGGGTGATGACTACAACAACGATGGTGATATTGATGGAGGAATAATGAGGGTGTTTTTAACATGTCCATTCTGTTGTAATTGATGTCTTTGTATTCCGGCCCTTTGTTTATATTGGTATATTTTATTGCTGTTTTGGGGTTAAAAGAAGCACATTTCTGTTTAATTAATTAATTGTTAGATGTGGTACAGGCCATTGTTGCATGTAATTTACTATTGATGTCATGTTGAGGAGAACCTGACTTGAGCCTGATAAACCCCAAGAGTCTAATGGAATAGACAGGTTTGCTTC
Organism: Oncorhynchus clarkii lewisi; assembly: GCF_045791955.1. Taxonomy (NCBI): domain Eukaryota; kingdom Metazoa; phylum Chordata; class Actinopteri; order Salmoniformes; family Salmonidae; genus Oncorhynchus; species Oncorhynchus clarkii. The sequence goes on along the minus strand of NC_092158.1, from coordinate 100,858,090 downwards.
CTCATTGACCTGTTAGTTGTTGATTTGTAAATATCTTTTATTTGACCTTTATTTAAATAGGCAAGTCATTTTAGTTTATTTTGTAAATATTGTCATTTGAACATCTAGATCACCATTGTCATCTGTAAATAAATAATAACTTCTGATCCTGAAACCCTCAACATGTAATGGTCCATACATGGGTTTATCAACTAAGGATTGTAGCTTTAAGGGTTCAGTATGTAGCCTACAGAGAAACACATTTAGAGATCAAGCCTTGTAGACTTGTCATTTCTGATAAATTGACTTCGCTGAAGAGAGGAGACTGGAGGCCATGGTGTGGTCACAATAGCACAGTATTTGATACATCATTATTCTAAACAAACCACAAAGGGGTTAGAACTACAATTTCATCGCCATTTCCGGTCGCCGCCTCTAGACACGATGCAACGTGAAACAGGGAGTTGTAGTTCTTCACAGAAAGAGCAGGTGTATTCAAACCATTACAGTTCCTCAGCACTGGAACATTTTGGAATCATGAAACAGCCCTTAAACATATGACAGAATGTTCTCACTACAGTTGAGGACTCTTACTGTGGTGGACTTTATTTAATAAATAGGTCTGTGGGCTTTTAGCTGGGGTTGAATATACTCCTCAGTAAACTGGGGAAACAGCTTGATTGTGCTACTAGAGACTTGTAATGAGTAGAATAAGAACATATTTGGTTGATCAGAAAGTTTATGTCCACATGCCAAGACAACAGGCTTTGGGCGAGAGCTTAAAACGCATCAGTTTTCACTATCTGAACGCCTGAAACACTACATGGGCTGGGTTGAATATAACAGTACTCATCATATAGGCCAGGCTACACATATTCATATAGCATACATAGGCCTGCAAGTTGTTGATATTTAAAGGAAATGTTCCCCCTTCACGGAGACTGCATTCACAGTAAACACTGCATATGTCGGCTTAGTCTGAAATGACCTTTACATTTCTATGGCCTGTGTCTCAGCTGGGATTCTTTCTGAATGTTCTGATTAATCAATTCTTGTTGCTCCATCGTTCTTTCGTTGGAATCACAGCTACATTTTCATTTATAACGTGGGATTGTTTTAATGTATGTAACAAATGCAACAGTTCTCTCATCAATAGCCAGGGGCACAACAGTTCTCTTATCAATATCCAGGGAAACAACAGTTATCTCATCAATAGCCAGAAGAACAACAGTTCTCTCATCAATAGCCAGGAGAACAACAGTTCTCTCATCAATAGCCAGGGGAACAACAGTTCTCTCATCAATAGCCAGGAGAACAACAGTTATCTCATCAATAGCCAGAAGAACAACAGTTCTCTCATCAACAGGCAGGGAAACAACAGTTCTCTCATCAATAGCCAGGGAAACAACAGTTCTCTCATCAATAACCAGGGGAACAACAGTTCTCTCATCAATAGCCAGGAGAACAACAGTTCTCTCATCACTAGCCAGGGGAACAACAGTTCTCTCATCAATAGCCAGGGAAACAACAGTTCTCTCATCAATTGCCAGGGAAACAACTGTTCTCTCATCAATAGCCAGGGGAAAATGCTCTGAGCCCTTCCAGAACAATCCTATGCACGTCATCCTTCAGAGCACGGACACGGTGTCCGGCTGTTGAAGCAGACAAGGGGCACCTGTTTGACAGACAATATGATGCTATCCATAGACTTGTCTGTGGCCAATTCCTCCAAAACTGTCACCATGCACTTTTTAAATAGCTCCTCGTCTGTGAAGGGCATGTTGTGTTTGGTTAGTACCCATGATGCTTTTAGGAAGGCACTTATGACCTTCTGTTGTTGGGTCAGGCCACGAAGGAGGATTCTACTGTCGTGTTTGTAGCTTGTAGTTAATGATTACATGTTTCTGCTGGGGCGGGAAGGCCTCTGTCTGGGGCGGGAAGGCCTCTGTCTGGGGCGGGAAGGCCTCTGTCTGGGGCAGGAAGGCCTCTGTCTGGGGCAGGAAAGACACTGTCTGGGGGCGGAAAGGCCTCTGTCTGGGGTGGGAAGGCCTCTGTCTGGGGCAGGAAGGACACTGTCTGGGGCGGAAAGGCCTCTGTCTGGGGTGGGAAGGCCTCTGTCTGGGGCAGGAAAGACACTGTCTGGGGGCGGAAAGGCCTCTGTCTGGGGTGGGAAGGACACTGTCTGGGGCGGGAAGGCCTCTGTCTGTGGCAGGAAGGTCTCTGTCTGGGGCGGGAAGGCCTCTGTCTGTGGCAGGAAGGTCTCTATCTGGGGCAAGAAGTTCTCTGTCTGTGGCAGGAAGGTCTCTGTCTGGGGCGGGAAGGCCTCTGTCTGGGGCGGGAAGGACACTTTGAAAGTATCATGCTAAGATTCATAATACCGAGATACTGGTGATTTTATGAACTTAATCAGATCTAAATGATTTTATTGTCACTGAATGTATTATGTACTAATCACATGTGTTAAACATGTTGTTAAATTTGTAGTGTAGCCAATTCATTAATTCAACCTAGTCATTAATTCAGCCTGCTCATTAATTCAGCCTGTTCATTAATTCAGCCTGTTCATTAATTCAGCCTGTTCATTAATTCAGCCTATTCATTCATTCAGCCTATTCATTCATTCAGCCTGTTCATTCATTCAGCCTGTTCATTCATTCAGCCTATTCATTAATTCAGCCTATTCATTAATTCAGCCTGTTCATTAATTCAGCCTGTTCATTAATTCAGCCTGTTCATTAATTCAGCCTATTCATTAATTCAGCCTGTTCATTAATTCAGCCTGTTCATTAATTCAGCCTGTTCATTAATTCAGCCTATTCATTAATTCAGCCTGTTCATTAATTCAGCCTGTTCATTAATTCAGCCTGTTCATTAATTCAGCCTGTTCATTAATTCAGCCTGTTCATTAACTCAGCCTATTCATTAATTCAGCCTGTTCATTAATTCAGTCTATTCATTAACTCAGCCTATTCATTCATTCAGCCTATTCATTAACTCAGCCTATTAATTGTGATAATATTATATGCTAATTATGTTCTTGACAGTCAACTTTAACTCAGAAAACAATTGTCCCGAAGCCAAACCTAGTTGACGAACCCTGTTTTCTAGTATTCCATGGCCTTTACTGGCCAACTGCTGTTATGGTTATGATAAACTATGGTGTTGTGTCTCTAGACTTTGACCAGATATTATTACATCCAGAGATCAACTGAACCTAGAACATAGATACAGAGACACTTGTCATCAGGAAGGTTCTCTCTCAGCACAACGGAAAATATCTCAGTGACTTGACATGTTCTGGTTGTGAATTCAGGCTACAAGGTAAGAATCTTACCAGTGATTATTGTAAAGTGTGTAGAGACATTAAATGTCTGGTGTTATTTTAGTATAGTGAATGACAGTAAAAGACTCAGATGTAACAGTCCATTTCACCTGGGACAGCATCGTGACAGTTCAATCATACAAAATGGCGGTAACTGGGTGTAGTCAAGTCACATTATAACATGTTGTTCATATAGCTAACTGGGTGTAGTCAAGTCACATTATAACATGTTGTTCATATAGCTAACTGGGTGTAGTCAAGTCACATTATAACATGTTGTTCATATAGCTAACTGGGTGTAGTCAAGTCACATTATAACATGTTGTTCATATAGCTAACTGGGTGGAGTCAAGTCACATTATAACATGTTGTTCATATAGCTAACTGGGCGTAGTCAAGTCACATTATAACATGTTGTTCATATAGCTAACTGGGTGTAGTCAAGTCACATTATAACATGTTGTTCATATAGCTAACTGGGTGTAGTCAAGTCACATTATAACATGTTGTTCATATAGCTAACTGGGTGTAGTCAAGTCACATTATAACATGTTGTTCATATAGCTAACTGGGTGTAGTCAAGTCACATTATAACATGTTGTTCATATAGCTAACTGGGTGTAGTCAAGTCACATTATAACATGTTGTTCATATAGCTAACTGGGTGTAGTCAAGTCACATTATAACATGTTGTTCATATAGCTAACTGGGTGTAGTCAAGTCACATTATAACATGTTGTTCATATAGCTAACTGGGTGTAGTCAAGACACATTATAACATGTTGTTCATATAGCTAACTGGGTGTAGTCAAGACACATTATAACATGTTGTTCATATAGCTAACTGGGTGTAGTCAAGTCACATTATAACATGTTGTTCATATAGCTAACTGGGTGTAGTCAAGTCACATTATAACATGTTGTTCATATAGCTAACTGGGTGGAGTCAAGTCACATTATAACATATTGTTCATATAGCTAACTGGGTGTAGTCAAGTCACATTATAACATGTTGTTCATATAGCTAACTGGGTGTAGTCAAGTCACATTATAACATGTTGTTCATATAGCTAACTGGGTGGAGTCAAGTCACATTATAACATGTTGTTCATATAGCTAACTGGGTGGAGTCAAGTCATATTATAACATGTTGTTCATATAGCTAACTGGGTGTAGTCAAGTCACATTATAACATGTTGTTCATATAGCTAACTGGGTGGAGTCAAGTCACATTATAACATGTTGTTCATATAGCTAACTGGGTGTAGTCAAGTCACATTATAACATGTTGTTCATATAGCTAACTGGGTGTAGTCAAGTCACATTATAACATGTTGTTCATATAGCTAACTGGGTGTAGTCAAGTCACATTATACCATGTTGTTCATATATTTGTATATCGCGGTTATTTTACAATTTGTATAAATTGTAAGCCATCTTTCAGAATATCAGAACATTTGTTGTTTTCTAAATTCCAATGAGCTCCTGCTTCCTGTGTAATTTGGTATAAACCACTGAACAGACTTTTCTTAACATTAATATTATGAACTGAATTCAGTAACAGCATCATAATATCATACCTGTTGAACAAAGCAACACACTAGAATGAGAGAAATTATTAAAAGAGAAAGTGAGACATTATTATTCATATTATTATATATTATATTGTTATTATTATTATTATATTATTATTATTATTGACAAAAGGTGAAAATTATAAATCACGACTACATATTCATGTGATGCATTAAATCACCTGACTGTTTGGATGTGTCTGTTAGTAAATGTTTTATTTCTAAGAGATAATGAATAAAAGAGAACATATGACCTTCAAGAATTACTGAGATCCAACATGTTGGATCTCTGTTTAGTTGTCACTGTGTTAACAACAACCAACATGTTGGATCTCTGTTTAGTTGTCACTGTGTTAACCACAACCAACATGCTGGATCTCTGTTTAGTTGTCACTGTGTTAACCACAACCAACATGCTGGATCTCTGTTTAGTTGTCACTGTGTTAACCACAACCAACATGTTGGATCTCTGTTTAGTTGTCACTGTGTTAACCACAACCAACATGTTGGATCTCTGTTTAGTTGTCACTGTGTTAACCACAACCAACATGCTGGATCTCTGTTTAGTTGTCACTGTGTTAACCACAACCAACATGTTGGATCTCTGTTTAGTTGTCACTGTGTTAACCACAACCAACATGCTGGATCTCTGTTTAGTTGTCACTGTGTTAACCACAACCAACATGTTGGATCTCTGTTTAGTTGTCACTGTGTTAACCACAACCAACATGTTGGATCTCTGTTTAGTTGTCACTGTGTTAATAACAACAAACAACATGTTGGATCTCTGTTTAGTTGTCACTGTGTTAACCACAACCAACATGTTGGATCTCTGTTTAGTTGTCACTGTGTTAACCACAACCAACATGTTGGATCTCTGTTTAGTTGTCACTGTGTTAACCACAACCAACATGTTGGATCTCTGTTTAGTTGTCACTGTGTTAACCACAACCAACATGTTGGATCTCTGTTTAGGGGTCAGTGCTCTAAAATGAGTCTCTCTGGTGAGAGAGAGGAGGGGGGCCCTGCCTCTAAAATGAGTCTCTCTGGGGAGAGAGAGGAGGGGGGCCCTGCCTCTAAAATGAGGCTCTCTGGGGAACATGACACCAAAGCTAAGAGGTGAGATTACAATGTTGTTTGTTTCTAAAACATGTTTCCACAATTTTTTCACATTTGTTATTTATCGGACACTATTGCTCAGGGGAACCTTGTCTGTAAAATATTGTTACAGTATATATAGAATATATATAGAACCCTTTATAGGAGGTTAGCAAGTGTCTGAGTATACAGTATATATAGAATATATATAGAACCCTTTATAGGAGGTTAGCCTGTCTGAGTATACAGTATATATTTAACCCTTTATAGGAGGTTAGCCTGTCTGAGTATACAGTATATATTTAACCCTTTATAGGGCTCTTTGGTCAGAACTCTAGAGGTTCTTCTTCACTGAATTGATCTTCATTATATCCAAACACACTGGTGGTCAGGGAGGCATCTCTTTGTTTGAATGATGGTCCACGTCAACTCTGGCATTACAATACAAACATTACAATACAACGTTGACCATTAGTTACAGCAAACAACAAACATGTATCTTCTGCTCCGTTCTTAACCCCTCCTCTCTTCACAAGATGGACGGTAACTTTAGTGTTTAACCCCTCTGTGTCCAAGGACCAAACTTTTGAATATTATTTTCGGTGCGCCTCAAGTAGGCTGGAAACATGACATTTACAACAACGTTTTTTTCTGATAACTAGTTCATTGCATCCGCCATGGAGCCCAGTTTCATAATATTACGTTATGTTAGATAGTAATCGCTAAAAAACAGGCCTTATTTTAGGTCATTCTTCTCCCTGCCAGCTCCTATTAGTTCTATTGAGCTCCGTGGAATCAACTCACCTTCTGAACGTTCTCTCTTCCCAGCTCATTGTTCTGCGTCACAATGGCAGCTTCACTATTGTATCAATGACACCTGCCCACGCTGACGTCAGGTTACTTATTATCAACAGGGTTACAGCTACTTGGTGAGCCTGATCACTGTTCGCCTGGATACACGTTGTGGTGACGTTGTGGTGACCCACAGTGCTAAACCTTAAACCTTTTCTGGTCATGGTTAACCATATTTGTTTTCAGAAAAAGGTATACCACCTAACTAAAACGTATGTCCCTGTCCTCTTTTTCAAGACGTGGCCAATTTAAACAGCCAGAAGACATTTTTTAAATTAAGAAACAACACTTTTTTTGATGACTTGTTGTTTCTAAATGGCTGCTGGGTAATTTGATATGCCTCGAAATGTTCGTTCGTAGACATCGGAATCGTTATTAAAAATGCAACACTGCACACGCGCGCCAACAAAACAATGCTGCAACGAGCGTCTAGAAGTCAGTTCTATTTGTGACGCAGTTCGCGCTGCATCTCCTCATTGGTTTATAGAAGCAGGTACCCACGTGGCATCTCCTCATTGGTTTATAGAAGCAGGTACCCACGTGCCATCTCCTCATTGGTTTATAGACGCAGGTACCCACGTGCCATCTCCTCATTGGTTTATAGAAGCAGGTACCCACGTGCCATCTCCTCATTGGTTTATAGAAGCAGGTACCCACGTGCCATCTCCTCATTGGTTTATAGACGCAGGTACCCACGTGCCATCTCCTCATTGGTTTATAGACGCAGGTACCCACGTGCCATCTCCTCATTGGTTTATAGAAGCAGGTACCCACGTGCCATCTCCTCATTGGTTTATAGAAGCAGGTACCCACGTGCCATCTCCTCATTGGTTTATAGAAGCAGGTACCCACGTGCCATCTCCTCATTGGTTTATAGAAGCAGGTACCCACGTGCCATCTCCTCATTGGTTTATAGAAGCAGGTACCCACGTGTCATCTCATTTATCAAAAAAACATAACTTAACATAAACATAACTCTTTAAACAATAAAAGCTAATTTATGAATATTTCTGAAAAGTGATATATAGCTTTTTGGAATGAAACTCTTATGTTTCCCCATCTGAGCTCAGAGTAGATGAGAGATGTAATGTTTGTCTCTGTTGTGTTGAAGTCCAATCAAGCAGGAGAGACCAGCCTCCCCTGTTCCCAGCTGTGTGTCCATGAAGAGTAACTGGTCTATGGGCTATCCTGTATCCTTTAGAGAGGGAGATTTTTCTACTGAACAAAGGTAAGAAGAACTCATGGGTCATGGTCAGTGAGTTAAACAACACTGTCTCTAGTCATTTCTCCTCTCCCATTTTCCCATTTATTGTTGTTGTTTTCATAATCCATAGGCTAATCCTTTTGTCCATTTTCATAGTCCTAAAACAAAATTAAACAATCACAACATTTCCTCCCTATGTGTGTGTGTGTGTGTGTGTGTGTTTGTGTGCGTGTGTACTCCCTGGATGAGGAGATATAATCTCATGTTCTGTCCACAGAAACCAACAGGAGAGATCAGAGTCAGAGATTCTCAGTGGTCTGTCTTCCCAGATTCATCAAACAGACCTGGCCTCCATATTCAGTGTATGTGGCCCTGTTATGTACATTTGTTTTTGTTGACCTCAAGTAAAGTTGATCTGTCAATCATTCATGAATGTGTTGATGAGAAATAATTTCTTCTCTTGTTTAACTTATTTACTTTATTTATTTCAGTTGCTTGAAGAGAAAATTATGACATTTGTGAAGAACGAGCTGAAGATGTTCAAGAGGATTCTTAGTCCAGAACTCCCAGAAGGCTTTGAGAGTCAGAAGCAGGATAAGGAAGTGGTGGATGCTGAAGATGAGAAGCAGGAGAGCAGTGCCAGAGAGGGGGCTCTGAAGATCACACTGCACATCCTGAGGAAAATGAACCAGAAGGAGCTTGCTGACACACTGGAGAAATGTAAGATCTGTCTGCCTCATGATGAATGCTGTGTTATAACATTTAAAAGCTGTAGCTAAAGTACAGCTAAAGTAGCTGTGTAACTCAATGATATTGTAGCAGCCTTAACACAACACCTAGTGACCTCATCGAGTAGCAGCAGGGATGTGTTGTGGTGATTATTTAGAGAGAGAGAGAGACAACATAAATTATACCATCAATAATACCAATAATAATATAATCAGTCACACCAGTCTGTAATGCATTATGAAAACATTTACACATTTATACAGTCAGTTAAGATAATAAATTATTAGAATTTAAAACTTTATAACAGCCCTTCAATACTGTAGGTATTAAAACAGACAGTAATACTAATATCCTCTGTGTTATTTCTAGATTCAGATGAGCTTGCTGAGATTTGCCAACGTGAACTCAAATCTAATCTAAAGAAGAAGTTTCAATGTGTATTTGAGGGGATCGCTAAACAAGGAAACCCAACACTTCTCAACAGGATCTACACAGAGCTCTACATCACAGAGGGTGGAACAGGAGAGGTCAATAATGAACATGAGCTGAGACAGATTGAGACAACAACCAGGAAACAAGCAAGACCAGAGACTGCAATCAAATGTAACGACATCTTCAAACCCTTAACTGGACAAGACAAACCTATCAGAACTGTGCTGACAAAGGGAGTCGCTGGCATTGGAAAAACAGTCTCTGTGCAGAAGTTCATTCTGGACTGGGCTGAAGGAAAAGCAAATCATGATGTCCAATTTGTATTTTCATTTCCTTTCCGGGAGCTGAATTTGATAAAAGAGGACAAATACACTTTCATTGAACTTCTCAATCACTTCTCAATGGAAACCAAACAATCAAGAATCTCCAACTACGACAAGTACAAAGTTCTGTTCATATTTGATGGTCTGGATGAGTGCCGACTGCCCCTAGACTTCCAGAAGAACAAGATCTGTTGGGACGTCACAGAGTCAACCTCAGTGGATGTTCTGCTGACAAATCTCATAAGGGGAAATCTGCTTCCCTCTGCTCTCCTCTGGATAACTACCCGACCTGCAGCAGCCAATAAAATCCCTTCATGGTGTGTTGACCAGGTGACAGAGGTACGAGGGTTCAATGACCCGCAGAAGGAGGAGTACTTCAGGAAGAGATTCAGTGATGAGGACCTGGCCAGCAGAATCATCTCACACATAAAGACATCAAGGAGCCTCCACATCATGTGCCACATTCCAGTCTTCTGTTGGATTTCTGCAACAGTCCTTGAGCACATGTTGAAACATAAGAGAGAAGAGATGCCCAAGACTCTGACTGAGATGTACACACACCTTGTGGAGTTTCATACCAAACAGAAGAATGAAAAGTATCTTGGGAAAGAAGAGACAGGTCCACACTGGGATAAAGAGAGCATTCTGTCACTGGGAAAACTGGCTTTTCAACAGCTTGTGAAGGGCAATCTGATTTTCTATGAAGAAGACCTGAAAGAGGCTGGCATTGATGTCAATGAAGCCTCAGTGTACTCAGGATTGTGCACACAGTTCTTTAAAGAGGAATGTGTGCTGTACCAGGATACGGTGTACTGCTTCGTGCATCTGAGCATTCAGGAGTTTCTGGCTGCTGTATATGTGTTCCTCTCATTCATCAACAACAATGAGAATGTAATTGAAAAACTGCAAACAAAAGACAATTCTAAAGTTACTTTCTACAAGAGTGCTGTGGATAAAGCCTTACAAAGTGAGACGGGAAACCTGGACCTTTTCCTCCGCTTCCTTCTGGGCCTCTCACTGGAGTCCAATCAGAAGCACTTACGAGGTCTACTGATAAAGACAAGAAGCAGCTCACAGAGCCATGAAGCAACAGTCAAGTACATCAAGGAGAAGATCAGGGAGAATCCCTCTCCAGAGAGTAGCATCAATCTGTTCCACTGTCTGAATGAACTGAATGACCATTCTCTAGTGGAGGAGATCCAAAGATACCTGAGATCAGGAAGTCTCTCAGAAGACAACCTGTCACCTGCACAGTGGTCAGCTCTGGTCTTTGTGTTGCTGACTTCAGAAAAGGAGCTGAATGTGTTTGACCTGAAGAAATACTCCAGATCAGAGGAAGGTCTTCTGAGGCTGCTGCCAGTGGTCAAAGCCTCCAGAGCTGCTCTGTGAGTAAATAAAATGACATTTAAGAACTAATCATCAGGAAGAAATATTCAGTTTAGAGAAAAATATGTGATATCATATGTATATAATATTATATTGAAGAACGTATTGAATAAATTCATTGATTTTCACATTAGTACAACAATATGACCATTCAATTCTAGGAGACGGAAGATGAATCTATGTGATGTTTCAGAGAATTAAATAAATGCATCTACCATTGTCCTTCTACACTTCTGGTGTTAAATTAACAGCGTGTTTGTGAAGTCATGATGATCTCTTTGTCAGTCTGTCAGGCTGTGGAGTCACAGAGGAAGGCTGTGCTTCTCTGGTCTCAGCTCTGGAGTCAAACCCCTCACACCTGAGAGAACTGGACCTGAGTAACAATGACCTGAAGGATTCAGGAGTGAAGCTGCTCTCTGCTGGACTGGGGAATCCCCACTGTAAACTGGAGACTCTGAGGTCCGTAATATCAGATATGAAAGCACTTTATGTATGTAGTTCTCCCATTTGAAAAGTCGTAATTATTCGGTTATATTCACTTATAGTGTATTAAAGTAGTCATAAGTTTAGTATTTGGTCCCATATTCCATGCCTCCAGTGATTACATCAAGCTTGTGATTCTACTAACTTGTTGAATGTATTTTCAGTTTGTCTTGGTTGTGTTTTAGATGTTTTCCTAATAGAAACTGAATGGTGAATGATGTCCTATCATGTTGGAGTCACTTCACTTGTATTGTCAGTAAGAATAGAAGATGTTTCTGAACACTTCTACATTCATGTGGATGTTACCATGATTATGAATAACCAGGAATTAATTGAGAATAATGATGAATGAGAAAGTTACAGAGGCACAAAGATCAGACCCCCTCTTTTATTGGTAATGGTGAGAGGTTAGCATGTTTTGTTGTAGCCTCTGTTATTGGTAATGGTGAGAGGTTAGCATGTTTTGTTGTAGCCTCTGTTATTGGTAATGGTGAGAGGTTAGTATGTTTTGTTGTAGCCTCTGTTATTGGTAATGGTGAGAGGTTAGCATGTTTTGTTGTAGCCTCTGTTATTGGTAATGGTGAGAGGTTAACATGTTTTGTTGTTGCCTCTGTTATTGGTAATGGTGAGAGGTTAACATGTTTTGTTGTTGCCTCTGTTATTGGTAATGGTGAGAGGTTAGCATGCTTTGTTGTAACCTCTGTAACTTTCTCACTCATTATTATTCATGATTCTTTCATGATTTTTCTTAATCATGGCATCATCAGGATTAATTTATTATTGTTTAGAAACATGTTATCTACTCTCTTAGACAGACAAGTACTCCACTCATCATCCACCATTTTATTATTGGGCAAAACACAACCAAAACAAACTGCAAATGCAACCAACGAGTTTACGACAAAAAACTAAATGTTTGACTATTTTAATACACTATGAGTGAATTGTTCAGAATACTTAAGACTTCTTCTAATGGGGAGACTGGAAACATAAATTGTTTTCATTTTTAATAGTGAAACACATGTGTCTAAAAATACCCTCAAATTAAAGTTGACATTATAAACTGTCACCTCATATGAAACATTTGACCTCAAATCCAAAATGTTGGAGAATAGAGCCACATTTAAAATGTTAGCTTCACTGTCTAAATAGATATGGTGTGGACTGTATACTCAATACAATCTAAATCTGATACCTCACTGTCTAAATAGATATGGTGTGGACTGTATACTCAATACAATCTAAATCTGATACCTCACTGTCTAAATAGATATGGTGTGGACTGTATACTCAATACAATCTAAATCTGATACCTCACTGTCTAAATAGATATGGTGTGGACTGTATACTCAATACAATCTAAATCTGATTCCTCACTGTCTAAATAGATATGGTGTGGACTGTATACTCAATACAATCTAAATCTGATTCCTCACTGTCTAAATAGATATGGTGTGGACTGTATACTCAATACAATCTAAATCTGATACCTCACTGTCTGTCTTCTGACTGATACTGCTTTTTAAACTGGTCTGGTCAGTCTACTATAATATTTGTACTATACATGTTTCTATCTGCAGGCAATACTTTGATCATTTGTCATTTTTTATGATGATACACTATTTTATGAATAGATATGGCAGGTTTCAGGTCACTGATATATCTGAATATGTTGAAAAAATATACTGCCACTATTTTCACCACCAAAGAATAGCAGTGTGGTTTTAATATGATTTGCCTCTTTGCAGGCTGTCAGGCTGTCTAGTCACAGAGGAAGGCTGTGCTTCTCTGGCCTCAGCTCTGAGGTCAAACCCCTCACACCTGAGAGAGCTGGACCTGAGCTACAATCACCCAGGAGATTCAGGAGTCAGACTGCTCTCTGCTGGACTGGAGGATCCACACTGCAGACTGGAGAAACTCAAGTATGTAGAGGGTTTATGTCAATGTTCATATCAGACATGTTTGACTTATCAGGCTAGTTAAGACAAACATTCTTACCCCCACTTGGACAAAGTTATATACTGTGTGTGTGTCCAGTGTGTGTCCTGTATCTGTCCATTGTGTGTGTCCTTTCACACAATGGACACACTGGCAAGACACACTCACTGAACACACATAGGACACCAACAGGACACACACACACACACACACACACACACACACTGGACGCACATAGGACACCAACAGGACACACACACACACACTGGACACATACAGGACACACACACACACACACACTGGACACACATAGGACACCAACAGGACACACACACACACACACTGGACACATACAGGACACACACACATACACACACTGGACACAATGTGTTGCTCATTACCTTCCACAGCAATAATCGTTTCACCACAGGGTTGTTATGGTCAACTAACTAAATATTCTGTTAATTTTCACATATCAATCACAATTAAAGCTTAATTGTCCTTCTACATGTACATTCTACTTGTGAAATAAACAGTGTGTTTGTGAAGTCATGATGATCTCTTTTGTCAGGCTGTCAGACTGTGGAGTCACAGAGGAAGGCTGTGCTTCTCTGGTCTCAGCTCTGGAGTCAAACCCCTCACACCTGAGAGAGCTGGACCTGAGTAACAATGACCTGAAGGATTCAGGAGTGAAGCTGCTCTCTGCTGGACTGGGGAATCCCCACTGTAAACTGGAGACTCTGAGGTCAGTATTATCAGATATGAAAGTACTTTATGTATGTAGTTTTCCCATTTGAAAAGTCGTAATTATTCGGTTATATTCAATTATAGTGTATTATAGTAGTCATACGTTTAGTATTTGGTCCCATATTCCATGCCTACAGTGATTACATCAAGCATGTGATTCTACTAACTTGTTGAATTAATTTGCAGTTTGTCTTGGTTGTGTTTTAGATGTTTTCCTAATAGAAACTGAATGGTGAATAATGTCCTGTCATTTTGGAGTCACTTCACTTGTATTGTCAGTAAGAATAGAAGATGTTTCTGAACACTTCTACATTCATGTGGATGCTACTATGATGATGAATAATCAGGAATGAATCGTCAATGATGATGAATGAGAAAGTTACAGAGGCACAAAGATCAGACCCCCTCTGTTATTGGTAATGGTGAGAGGTTAGCATGTTTTGTTGTAGTCTGTTATTGGTAATGGTGAGAGGTTAGCATGTTTTGTTGTAGTCTGTAATTGGTAATGGTGAGAGGTTAGCATGTTTTGTTGTATTCTCTGTTATTGGTAATGGTGAGAGGTTAGCATGCTTTGTTGTAGCCTCTGTAACTTTCTCACTCATTATTATTCATGATTCTTTCATGATTTTTCTTAATCATGGCATCATCAGGATTAATTTATTATTGTTTAGAAACATGTTATCTACTCTCTTAGACAGAAAAGTACTCCCCTCATCATCCACCATTTAATTATTGGGCAAAACACACCAAAAACAAACTGCAAATGCAACCAACGAGTTTACGACAAAAAACTAAATGTTTGACTATTTTAATACACTATGAGTGAATTGTTCAGAATACTTAAGACTTCTTCAAATGGGGAGACTGGAAACATAAATTGTTTTCATTTTTAATAGTGAAACACATATGTCTTAAAATACACTCAAATTAAAGGTGACATTATAAACTGTCACCTCATATGAAACATTTGACCTCAAATCCAAAATGTTGGAGAATAGAGCCACATTTAAAAAGTTAGCTTCACTGTCTAAATAGATATGGTGTGGACTGTATACTCAATACAATCTAAATCTGATACCTCACTGTCTAAATAGATATGGTGTGGACTGTATACTCAATACAATCTAAATCTAATTCCTCACTGTCTAAATAGATATGGTGTGGACTGTATACTCAATACAATCTAAATCTGATACCTCACTGTCTAAATAGATATGGTGTGGACTGTATACTCAATACAATCTACATCTGATTCCTCACTGTCTGTCTTCTGACTGATACTGCTTTTTAAACTGGTCTGGTCAGTCTACTATAATATTTGTACTATACATGTTTCTATCTGCAGGCAATACTTTGATCATTTGTCATTTTTTATGATGATACACTATTTTATGAATAGATATGGCAGGTTTCAGGTCACTGATATATCTGAATATGTTGAAAAAATATACTGCCACTATTTTCACCACCAAAGAATAGCAGTGTGATTTTAAAATGATTTGACACTTTGTCAGGCTGTCAGGCTGTCTAGTCACAGAGGGAGGCTGTGCTTCTCTGGTCTCAGCTCTGGCGTCAAACCCCTCACACCTGAGAGAGCTGGATCTGAGTAACAATGGCCTGAAGGATTCAGGAGTGAAGCTGCTCTCTGCTGGACTGGGGAATCCCCACTGTAAACTGGAGACTCTGAGGTCAGTATTCCTGTAGTTGGTCAACAAGTGATAACTGTTCACCAGATCCACATGTGTTTACCAGACACACATAGTCCACACCATATGTGTTTGGACAGTGAAGCTTATAGTTTTAAATGTGGTGCTCCAGCATTTTGGATTTGAGATATAATGTTTCATATTAGGAGACAGTACAGAATGTCACCTTTTATTTGAGATTCATGGTGAGAGGTTAGTATGTTTTGTTGTAGTCTCTGTTATTGGTAATGGTGAGAGGTTAGCATGTTTTGTTGTAGTCTCTGTTATTGGTAATGGTGAGCGGTTAGTATGTTTTGTTGTAGTCTCTGTTATTGGTAATGGTGAGAGGTTAGCATGTTTTGTTGTAGCCTCTGTTATTGGTAATGGTGAGAGGTTAGCATGTTTTGTTGTATCCTCTGTTATTGGTAATAGTGAGAGGTTAGTATGTTTTGTTGTAGTCTCTGTTATTGATAATGGTGACAGGTTAGCATGTTTTGTTGTAGCCTCTGTTATTGGTAATGGTGACAGGTTTGCATGTTTTGTTGTAGCCTCTGTAATTGGTAATGGTGAGAGGTTAGCTTGTTTTGTTGTAGCCTCTGTTATTGGTAATGGTGAGAGGTTAGTATGTTTTGTTGTAGTCTCTGTTATTGGTAATGGTGAGAGGTTAGCATGTTTTGTTGTATCCTCTGTTATTGGTAATAGTGAGAGGTTAGTATGTTTTGTTGTAGTCTCTGTTATTGTTAATGGTGACAGGTTAGCATTTTTTGTTGTAGCCTCTGTTATTGGTAATGGTGAGAGGTTAGCATGCTTTGTTGTAGCCTCTGTAACTTTCTCACTCATTATTATTCATGATTCTTTCATGATTTTTCTTAATCATGGCATCATCAGGATGAATTTATTATTGTTTAGAAACATGTTATCTACTCTCTTAGACAGAAAAGTACTCCACTCATCATCCATTTTAATACATTATGAGTGAATTGTTCAGAATACTTAAGACTTCTTCTAATGGGGAGACTGGAAACATAAATTGTTTTCATTTTTAATAGTGAAACACATGTCTTAAAATACCCTCAAATTAAAGGTGACATTATAAACTGTCACCTCATATGAAACATTTGATCTGAAATCCAAAATGTTTGAGTGTATAGCCACATTTAAAATGTCAGCTTCACTGTCTAAATAGATATGGTGTGGACTGTATACTCAATACAATCTAAATCTGATTCCTCACTGTCTGTCTTCTGACTGATACTGCTTTTTAAACTGGTCTGGTCAGTCTACTCACATATTTGTAGTTTACATGTTTCTATCCTCAGGTAATGATTTGATAATTTGTCATTTTTAATGATGATACATTCATTTACGAATAGATATGGAAGGTTCCATATGTTGAAAAAATATACTGCCACTATTTTCACCACCAAAGAATAGCAGTGTGATTTTAAAATGATTTGACTCTTTGCAGGCTGTCAGGCTGTCTAGTAACAGAGGAAGCCTGTGCTTCTCTGGTCTCAGCTCTGGAGTCAAACCCCTCACACCTGAAAGAGCTGGATCTGAGTAACAATGACCTGAAGGATTCAGGAGTGAAGCTGCTCTCTGCTGGACTGGGGAATCCCCAGTGTAAACTGGAGACTCTGAGGTCAGTATTCCTGTAGTTGGTCAACAAGTGATAACTGTTCACCAGATCCACATGTGTTTACCAGGCACACATAGTCCACACCTGTCCACACATGTGTTTGGACATTGAAGCTTACAGTTTTAAATGTGGTGCTCTGCTCCAGCATTTTGGATTTGAGATAGAATGTTTCGTATAAAGGTATTTTCATAGATATATATTTTACTGTTTAGAAATGAAATCACTTTATGTATCTAGTTCTCCCATTTGATAAAGTTATAATATTTTGGATTAATTATTTTTGTCATAAGTTTAGTATCTGGTCCCATGTTCCATGCCTGCAGTGATTACATCAAGCTTGTGATTCTACTAACTTGTTGAATGTATTTGCAGTTTGTCTTGGTTGTGTTTTAGATGTTTTCCTAATTGAAACTGAATGGTGAATAATGTCCTATCATTTTGGAGTCATTTGTCGTGGAAATTTCCTCTATTTACCAAATCATGGGAGCAAACCACACACACAAGTCAGAGTTAGTTATCAAAGTCCATCTTTAATTATATCAGCTCTATCACAACCCTGTGACTCTCAGATCGATTCAGTGTCTAACCATGAATTCTCTGAGAGCCCCTTCCACATTTCAAATGAGGTCCTTTATAGTAAAGACACACACACAGGATAAGACAGCATAGACATAATAAATCATTCAGCTTTGTCTCCTTACTCAAACCCCAGAACCATAAACCAACCCTCCATATCAACAGGCATATATCAAATTGTCATTTAGATACAACCAACTCTAAATACAACCAATCCTGGACAAGCTCACGGAGAGGAGAATGATTCCAGACACTGCCATCTCCGATGGGAAAACTAGGGAGTGAACTGGCACACACACAGTGGAGCAAAAGATATGCTTACACATGATGACACTTTGACCTCTCCCCTCTCAGCGGCCATGCAACTTAGCCTTGACATAGAACAGATACTGCAACCCTGCCACAGTATTATACAAAAATACCATTCTGAAGAGAATTAACTTACACCCATTTGATAAATATAAAACATCTTACATATGTTACCAACAAATTCTGATTATCCCACGAAACATTTCACTTGTATTGTCAGTAAGAATTAGGAAACCGTGGATTGATGGCAGCATTCGCGTGAAACTGAAAGCGCGAACCACTGCTTTTAATCAGGGCAAGGTGTCTGGTAACATGACTGAATACAAACAGTGCAGTTATTCCCTCCGCAAGGCTATCAAACAAGCTAAGCGTCAGTATAGAGACAAAGTAGAATCTCAATTCAACGGCTCAGACACAAGAGGTATGTGGCAGGGTCTACAGTCAATTACGGACTACAGGAAGAAATCCAGCCCAGTCACGGACCAGGAAGTCTTGCTCCCAGGCAGACTAAATAACTTTTTTGCCCGCTTTGAGGACAATACAGTGCCACTGACACGGCCTGCAACGAAAACATGCGGCCTCTCCTTCACTGCAGCCGAGGTGAGTAAAACATTTAAACGTGTTAACCCTCGCAAGGCTGCAGGCCCAGACGGCATCCCAAGCTGCGCCCTCAGAGCATGCGCAGACCAGCTGGCTGGTGTGTTTACGGACATATTCAATCAATCCCTATACCAGTCTGCTGTTCCCACATGCTTCAAGAGGGCCACCATTGTTCCTGTTCCCAAGAAAGCTAAGGTAACTGAGCTAAACGACTACCGCCCCGTAGCACTCACTTCTGTCATCATGAAGTGCTTTGAGAGACTAGTCAAGGACCATATCACCTCCACCCTACCTGACACCCTAGACCCACTCCAATTTGCTTACCGCCCAAATAGGTCCACAGACAATGCAATCTCAACCACACTGCACACTGCCCTAACCCATCTGGACAAGAGGAATACCTATGTGAGAATGCTGTTCATCGACTACAGCTCGGCATTTAACACCATAGTACCCTCCAAGCTCGTCATCAAGCTCGAGACCCTGGGTCTCGACCCCGCCCTGTGCAACTGGGTACTGGACTTCCTGACGGGCCGCCCCCAGGTGGTGAGGGTAGGCAACAACATCTCCACCCCGCTGATCCTCAACACTGGGGCCCCACAAGGGTGCGTTCTGAGCCCTCTCCTGTACTCCCTGTTCACCCACGACTGCGTGGCCACGCACGCCTCCAACTCAATCATCAAGTTTGCGGACGACACAACAGTGGTAGGCTTGATTACCAACAACGACGAGACGGCCTACAGGGAGGAGGTGAGGGCCCTCGGAGTGTGGTGTCAGGAAAATAACCTCACACTCAACGTCAACAAAACTAAGGAGATGATTGTGGACTTCAGGAAACAGCAGAGGGAACACCCCCCTATCCACATCGATTGAACAGTAGTGGAGAGGGTAGTAAGTTTTAAGTTCCTCGGCATACACATCACAGACAAATTGAATTGGTCCACTCACACAGACAGCATCGTGAAGAAGGCGCAGCAGCGCCTCTTCAACCTCAGGAGGCTGAAGAAATTTGGCTTGTCACCAAAAGTACTCACAAACTTCTACAGATGCACAATCGAGAGCATCCTGGCGGGCTGTATCACCGCCTGGTATGGCAACTGCTCCGCCCACAACCGTAAGGCTCTCCAGAGGGTAGTGAGGTCTGCACAACGCATCACCGGGGGTAAACTACCTGCCCTCCAGGACACCTACACCACCCGATGTTACAGGAAGGCCATAAAGATCATCAAAACAACAACCACCCGAGCCACTGCCTGTTCACCCCACTATCATCCAGAAGGCGAGGTCAGTACAGGTGCATCAAAGCTGGGACCGAGAGACTGATTAACAGCTTCTATCTCAAGGCCATCAGACTGTTAAACAGCAACCACTAACACTGAGTGGCCGCTGCCAACACACTGACTCAACTCCAGCCACTTTAATAATGGGAATTGATGGGAAATGATGTAAAATATATCACTAGCCACTTTAAACAATGCTACCTAATATATTGTTTACATTACCCTACATTATTCATCTCATATGTATACGTATATACTGTACTCTATCATCTACTGCATCTTTAGGTAATACATGTATCACTAGCCACTTTAACTATGCCACTTTGTTTACATACTCATCTCATATGTATATACTGTACTCGATACCATCTACTGTATCTTGCCTATGCTGCTCTGTACCATCACTCATTCATATATCTTTATGTACATATTCTTATCCCCTTACACTGTGCAGTAGTTTTGGAATTGTTAGTTAGATTACTTGTTGGTTATTACTGCATTGTCGGAACTAGAAGCACAAGCATTTCGCTACACTCGCATTAACATCTGCTAACCATGTGTATGTGACAAATAAATTTGATTTGATTTTGATTTGAGAATAGAAGATGTTTCTGAACACTTCTACATTCATGTGGATGCTACCATGATTATGATTAATTATGAATGAATCGTTAATGATTATGAATGAGAAAGTTACAGAGGTACAAAGATCAGACCCCCTCTGTTATTGGTAATGGTGAGAGGTTAGCATGTTTTGTTGTAGTCTCTGTTATTGGTAATGGTGAGAGGTTAGCATGTTTTGTTGTATCCTCTGTTATTGGTAATGGTGAGAGGTTAGCATGTTTTGTTGTATCCTCTGTTATTGGTAATGGTGAGAGGTTAGCATGTTTTGTTGTATCCTCTGTTATTGGTAATGGTGAGAGGTTAGCATGTTTTGTTGTATCCTCTGTTATTGGTAATGGTGAGAGGTTAGCATGTTTTGTTGTAGCCTCTGTTATTGGTAATGGTGAGAGGTTAGCATGTTTTGTTGTAGCCTCTGTTATTGGTAATGGTGAGAGGTTAGCATGTTTTGTTGTAGTCTCTGTTACTGGTAATGGTGAGAGGTTAGCATGTTTTGTTGTAGCCTCTGTTATTGGTAATGATGAGAGGTTAGTATGTTCTGTTGTAGCCTCTGTTATTGGTAATGGTGAGAGGTTAGTATGTTTTGTTGTAGTCTCTGTTATTTGTAATGGTGAGAGGTTAGTATGTTTTGTTGTAGCCTCTGTTATTGGTAATGGTGAGAGGTTAGCATGTTTTGTTGTAGCCTCTGTTATTGGTAATGGTGAGAGGTTAGCATGTTTTGTTGTATTCTCTGTTATTTGTAATGGTGAGAGGTTAGCATGCTTTGTTGTAGCCTCTGTAACTTTCTCACTCAATATTATTCATGATTCTTTCATGATTTTTCTTAATCATGGCATCATCAGGATTAATTTATTATTGTTTAGAAACATGTTATCTACTCTCTTAGACAGAAAAGTACTCCACTCATCATCCACCATTTTATTATTGGGCAAAACACAACCAAAACAAACTGCAAATGCAACCAACGAGTTTACGACAAAAAACTACACTTTTGACTATTTTAATACACAATGAGTGAATTGGTCAGATTACTTATGTCTTCTAATGGGGAGACTGGAAATATAAAGTGTTTTCATTTTTAATGGTGAAACAGATATTTCTTAAAATATCCTCAAATTAAAGGTGACATTATAAACTGTCACCTCATATGAAACATTTGATCTCAAATCCAAATTGTTGGAGAATAGAGACACATTTAAAATGTTAGCTTCACTGTCTAAATAGATATGGTTTGGACTGTATACTCAATACAATCTAAATCTGATACCTCACTGTCTAAATAGATATGATGTGGACTGTATACTCAATACAATCTAAATCTGATTCCTCACTGTCTAAATAGATATGGTGTGGACTGTATACTCAATACAATCTAAATCTGATTCCTCACTGTCTAAATAGATATGATGTGGACTGTATACTCAATACAATCTAAATCTGATTCCTCACTGTCTAAATAGATATGGTGTGGACTGTATACTCAATACAATCTAAATCTGATTCCTCACTGTCTAAATAGATATGATGTGGACTGTATACTCAATACAATCTAAATCTGATTCCTCACTGTCTAAATAGATATGGTGTGGACTGTATACTCAATACAATCTAAATCTGATTCCTCACTGTCTAAATAGATATGGTGTGGACTGTATACTCAATACAATCTAAATCTGATACCTCACTGTCTAAATATATATGGTGTGGACTGTATACTCAATACAATCTAAATCTGATTCCTCACTGTCTAAATAGATATGGTGTGGACTGTATACTCAATACAATCTAAATTTGATACCTCACTGTCTAAATAGATATGGTGTGGACTGTTTACTCAATACAATCTAAATCTGATACCTCACTGTCTAAATAGATATGGTTTGGACTGTATACTCAATACAATCTAAATCTGATGCCTCACTGTCAAAATATATATGATGTGGACTGTATACTCTATACAATCTAAATCTGATTCCTCACTGTCTAAATAGATATGGTGTGGACTGTATACTCAATACAATCTAAATCTGATTCCTCACTGTCTAAATAGATATGATGTGGACTGTATACTCAATACAATCTAAATCTGATTCCTCACTGTCTAAATAGATATGGTGTGGACTGTATACTCAATACAATCTAAATCTGATACCTCACTGTCTAAATAGATATGGTGTGGACTGTATACTCAATACAATCTAAATCTGATTCCTCACTGTCTAAATAGATATGGTGTGGACTGTATACTCAATACAATCTAAATCTGATACCTCACTGTCTAAATAGATATGGTGTGGACTGTATACTCAATACAATCTAAATCTGATTCCTCACTGTCTAAATAGATATGGTGTGGACTGTATACTCAATACAATCTAAATCTGATTCCTCACTGTCTAAATAGATATGATGTGGACTGTATACTCAATACAATTTAAATCTGATTCCTCACTGTCTAAATAGATATGGTGTGGACTGTATACTCAATACAATCTAAATCTGATACCTCACTGTCTAAATATATATGATGTGGACTGTATACTCAATACAATCTAAATCTGATTCCTCACTGTCTAAATAGATATGGTGTGGACTGTTTACTCAATACAATCTAAATCTGATTCCTCACTGTCTAAATAGATATGGTGTGGACTGTATACTCAATACAATCTAAATCTGATACCTCACTGTCTAAATAGATATGGTGTGGACTGTATACTCAATACAATCTAAATCTGATTCCTCACTGTCTAAATAGATATGGTGTGGACTGTATACTCAATACAATCTAAATCTGATACCTCACTGTCTAAATAGATATGGTGTGGACTGTATACTCAATACAATCTAAATCTGATACCTCACTGTCAAAATAGATATGGTGTGGACTGTATACTCAATACAATCTAAATCTGATTCCTCACTGTCTGTCTTCTGACTGATACTGCTTTTTAAACTGGTCTGGTCAGTCTACTATAATATTTGTACTATACATGTTTATATCTGCAGGCAATACTTTGATCATTTGTCATTTTTTATGATTATACACTATTTTATGAATAGATATGGCAGGTTTCAGGACACTGATATATCTGAATATGTTGAAAAAATATACTGCCACTATTTTCACCACCAAAGAATATCAGTGTGGTTTTAATATGATTTGACTCTTCGCAGGCTGTCAGGCTGTCTAGTCACAGAAGAAGGCTGTGCTTCTCTGGTCTCAGCTCTGGAGTCAAACCCCTCACACCTGAGAGAGCTGGACCTGAGTAACAATGACCTGAAGGATTCAGGAGTGAAGCTGCTCTCTGCTGGACTGGGGAATCCCCACTGTAAACTGGAGACTCTGAGGTCAGTATTCCTGTAGTTGGTCAACAAGTGATAACTGTTCACCAGATCCACATGTGTTTACCAGACACACATAGTCCACACCATATGTGTTTGGACAGTGAAGCTTACAGTTTTAAATGTGGTGCTCTTCTCCAGCATTTAGGATTTGAGATACAATGTTTCATATTAAATGACTACATGGTAATGGTGAGAGGTTAGCATGTTTTATTTTCTCTGTTATTGGTGATGGTGAGAGGTTAGCATGTTTTGTTGTAGCCTCTGTTATTGGTAATGGTGAGAGGTTAGCATGTTTTGTTGTGTCTGTTATTGGTAATGGTGAGAGGTTAGCATGTTTTGTTGTATCCTCTGTTATTGGTAATGGTGAGAGGTTAGAATGTTTTGTTATAGTCTCTGTTATTGGTAATGGTGAGAGGTTAGCATGTTTTGTTATAGTCTCTGTTATTGGTAATGGTGAGAGGTTAGCATGTTTTGTTGTAGCCTCTGTTATTGGTAATGGTGAGAGGTTAGCATGTTTTGTTGTAGCCTCTGTTATTGGTAATGGTGAGAGGTTAGCATGTGTTGTTGTAGCCTCTGATATTGGTAATGGTGAGAGGTTAGCATGTTTTTTTGTAGCCTCTGTTATTGGTAATGGTGAGAGGTTAGCATGTTTTGTTGTAGCCTCTGTAACTTTCTCACTCATTATTATTCATGATTCATTCATGATCTTTCTCAGTCAAGGCATCATCAGGATTAATTTATTATTGTTTAGGGCTTGATGTCTCATGGTGTTCGAGGAATATGGGACCAGATATACTTTTGACTAATTTAATACACTTTAAGTGTCAGAATACTTGCACCTGGCCACCTTGGTTAGCGCACACTGCGCCCAGCCCGCCACAGGAGTCGCTGGTGCGCAATGAGACAAGGACACCCCTACCGACCAAGCCCTCCCTAACCCGGGCGACGCTAAGCCAATTCTGCGTCGCCCCACAGACCTCCCGGTCGCGGCCGGTTACGACAGAGCCTGGGCGCGAACCCAGGGACTCTGATGGCACAGCTGGCACTGCAGTACAGCGCCCTTAACCACTGCGCCACCCGGGAGGCCTCATGTGAATATTTTTTATATCTGAATATTTAAAAAATATATACTGCCACGATTTTCACCACCAAAGAATGTTTCTATCACAAACGAACCCACAATACTAAACAACTAAACATAGAATAACAACCCACAAATAAACCAAGAAATATGGTTCCCAATCAGGGACAACGATAAACATCTGCCTCTGATTGAGAACCAATCCAGGCAACCATAGACATATAAACACCTAGACTAGACAAACCCCATAGATGTACAAAAACTAACAAGCCCTCGTCACACCCTGATGTATATAAACTAAACAAGCCCTCGTCACACCCTGATGTATATAAACTAACAAGCCCTCGTCACACCCTGATGTATATAAACTAACAAGCCCTCGTCACACCCTGATGTATACAAACTAAACAAGCCCTCATCACACCCTGATGTATATAAACTAACAAGCCCTCGTCACACCCTGATGTATATAAACTAACAAGCCCTCGTCACACCCTGATGTATATAAACTAACAAGCCCTCGTCACACCCTGATGTATATAAACTAAACAAGCCCTCGTCACACCCTGATGTATATAAACTAACAAGCCCTCGTCACACCCTGATGTATATAAACTAACAAGCCCTCGTCACACCCTGATGTATATAAACTAAACAAGCCCTCGTCACACCCTGATATATATAAACTAAACAAGCCCTCGTCACACCCTGATATATAAATACTAAACAAGCCCTCATCACACCCTGATGTATATAAACTAAACAAGCCCTCGTCACACCCTGATGTATAAATACTAAACAATCCCTCATCACACCCTGATGTATAAATACTAAACAAGCCCTCATCACACCCTGATGTATACAAACTAAACAAGCTCTCATCACACCCTGATGTATATAAACTAAACAAGCCCTCATCACACCCTGATGTATATAAACTAAACAAGCCCTCGTCACACCCTGATGTATAAATACTAAACAAGCCCTCGTCACACCCTGATGTATATAAACTAAACAAGCCCTCGTCACACCCTGATGTATAAATACTAAACAAGCCCTCATCACACCCTGATGTATATAAACTAACAAGCCCTCGTCACACCCTGATGTATAAATACTAAACAAGCCCTCGTCACACCCTGATGTATATAAACTAAACAAGCCCTCGTCACACCCTGATGTATATAAACTAACAAGCCCTCGTCACACCCTGATGTATAAATACTAAACAAGCCCTCATCACACCCTGATGTATATAAACTAAACAAGCCCTCGTCACACCCTGATGTATATAAACTAACAAGCCCTCGTCACACCCTGACCTAACTAAAATAATAAAGAAAACTAAGTTAACTAAGTTCAGGACATCTGCAAGTAATACTTTGATCATTTGTCATTTATAATAATGAAACATTATGAATATATATGACAGGTTTCAGGACACTGATGTATCTGAAAATGTTGAAAAAATATACTGCCACTATTTTCACCACCAAAGAATATCAGTGTGATTTTAATATGATTTGACTCTTTGCAGGCTGTCAGGCTGTCTAGTCACAGAAGAAGGCTGTGCTTCTCTGGTCTCAGCTCTGAGGTCAAACCCCTCACACCTTAGAGAGCTGGACCTGAGCTACAATCACCCAGGAGACTCAGGAGTCAGACTGCTCTCTGCTGGACTGGAGGATCCACACTGCAGACTGGAGAAACTCAAGTATGTAGAGGGTTTATGTCAATGTTCATATCAGATATGTTGGACTTAACGGGCTAGTTAAAAACATTCTTACCACGACTTGGACAAAGTTGTGTGTGTGAGTTCAGTGTGTGTGTGTGTGTGTGTGTGTGTGTGTGTGTGTGTGTGTGTGTGTGTGTGTGTGTGAGTTCAGTGTGTGGGTCCAATGTATGTGCAGTGTGTGTGTCCAGTGTAAATCTCTCAATGACACACACACTGGACAAACACAGGACACACACAAACACTCACACACCCACAAACACTCACACACACACAAACACTCACACACACACTGGACAAACACACAAACACTCACACACACACTGGACAAACACAGACTGGACACACACAGACAAATTGGAAACACACATACACAGGACACACACACACACACACACACACACACACACACAGGACACTCACACACACTCACACACACACACTGTACAAACACACACAGGACACACACACGCTGGACTCACACACACAAACACACACACACACACTGGACACACACACACTGGACACACACTGGACAAACACAGGACACAGGACACAGGACACACACAAACACTCACACACACACACAAACACTCACACACACACACACACTGGACACACACACACACACACTGACACACACACACTGACACACACACACACACACACACACTGGACACACACACAGAAACACAATGGACAAACACACACACTGGACACACACACACTGGACACACACACTGGACACACACTGGACACACACACACTGACAAACACACACACACTGGACACACACACAGACACACACTGGACAAACACACACACTGGACACACACACACTGGACACACACACTGGACACACACATACACACACAGACAAACTGGACACACACAGGACACACACACACACACACACACACACACACACACACACACACACACACACACACACACACACACACACATTCGCTTGATATATGCTATATACGTGTGTGTGTGTGTGTGTGTGTGTGTGTGTGTGTGTGTGTGTGTGTGTGTGTGTGTGTGTGTGTGTGTGTGTGTGTGTGTGTGTGTGTGTGTGTGTGTGTGTGTGTGAGTTCAGGTGTATCCCTCAATGACTGTCTGTTCTTCTGCTTACCGCTACAGTGTGGAACATGGTGGAGAGAACAGAATGAAACCTGGGCTTAGAAAATGTGAGTGTTGACTGCTGTGAAGAATATGACTAAGAATAAGTCTTAATTCAAGTTAAGTCAAAGTCAAAGACCACCATCATTACTTACTTGGTCATATTAAATATCAGCTGTAGTTCTACAGAAGCAGAAATCAGGGACACCAACGTTTACAAAGAGTTGCTTTGACAATGTGTGTGTGTGTGTGTGTGTGTGTGTGTGTGTGTGTGTGTGTGTGTGTGTGTGTGTGTAATTAATGTGAATAAGTGTGTTTTATATTACCATACAGTATAACATATGATCATTCAACAAGTCTCAAGTTACCTTAACTTCTCCTTTTGATACCTAGAAACATCTACATTAAATGAATTAGTGAAAAGTGAGTTAACATTCTAATGTGAATGATGATGATTTCTAATATTGTGTCTGGTTTCATCCATCAGATGTCTGTGATCTGACACTGGACCCAAACACAGTAAACAGACTCCTCTTTCTGTCTGAGGAGAACAGAAAGGTGACATGTAGGAGAGAGAAGCAGCCGTATCCTGATCACCCAGAGAGATTTGAGGACTATGAACAGGTGCTGTGTAGAGAGGGTCTGACTGGGTGCTGTTACTGGGAGGTAGAGTGGAGTGGGAGAGGTGCTGTTATAGGAGTGACGTATAAAGGAATCAACAGGAGAGGATGGGGTGATGACTGTTGTCTTGGATTGGTTGAGGACTGTCTGATTGGATACAATGACAAGTCCTGGAGTCTGACCTGCTCTGACAACAGTTACTCTGCCAGGCACAATAATAATCCCACTACCATAGACGCCCGCCCCTCCAGCTCCCACAGAGTAGGAGTGTATCTGGACTGTCCAGCCGGCACTCTGTCCTTCTATAGAGCCTCCTCTGACACACTGACCCACCTGATCACATTCACCTCCACATTTACTGAGCCCCTCTATCCAGGGTTCAGGGTTTGGTGGGATGAAGGCGACTCAGTGTCTCTCTGTCAGTGATACACACACACACACACACACACACTGGACTCACACACATTCTGGACACACACACACACACACACACACACACACACACACACACTGGACTCACACACATTCTGGACACACACACACACACACACACACTGGACAAACACACACACACACTGGACAATCACACACACACACACACACACACACACACACACACACTGGACAATCACACACACACACACACACACACACACTGGACAATCACACACACACACACACACACACACTGGACTCACACACATTCTGGACACACACACACACACACACACACTGGACACAGACACACACTGGACACAGACACACACACACAAGCTAGACACACACACTGAACACACACACACACACACACTGGACAAACACACACACACACACACTGGACAATCACACACACACACACTGGACAATCACACACACACACACACACACACACACACACACACTGGGCAAACACACACACACACTGGACAAACACACACACACACACTGGACAAACACACACACACTCACTGGACAAAAACACACACTGGACAAACACACACACACACACACACACTGGACGAAGACACACACACACTGGACAAAAACACACACTGGACAAACACACACACACACACACTGGACACAGACACACACACCTGCTGGACACACACACTAGATACACATATACACACACTGGACACACACACACACACACTGGACACACACACACACACACACACTAGATACACACACACACTGGACGCACACACACACACTCACACTGGACACACACACACACACAAACTGAACACACACACACACATATACACCTGCTGGACACACACACTGGTTACACACACACACACTGGACACACACACACACACACACACACACACACACACTGGACTCACAGACACACACTGGACACACACACACACACACACAAACACACACTGGACTCACAGACACACACTGGACACACACACACACACACACAAACACACACTGGACTCACAGACACACACTGGACACACACACACACACACACTGGACACACACATACACCTGCTGGACACACACACTGGTTACACACACACACACACACACACACACTGGACTCACAGACACACACTGGACACACACACACACACACACTGGACACACACATACACCTGCTGGACACACACACTGGTTACACACACACACACACACACACACACTGGACTCACAGACACACACTGGACTCACAGACACACACTGGACAAACACACACTGAACAAATACACACACACACAAACACAGTGGACACACACACACACACACACACACACACACACTGGACAAACACACACTAGACAAATACACACACACACTAGACAAACACACAAACACACACTGGACACACACACACACACACACACACACACACACAGTGGACAAACATATACACACTGGACACAAACACACACTGGACACAAACACACTGGACACACACACTCTGGACACACACACTCTGGACACACACACATGCGCGTCTTTCTATAGTAGTGAGGACCTCTTACAACAACACTGTTAAAATACCAATGTGATCATGTGTTGTCTTTTATGTTGAAAAACAAATTATATAATTATATACAATTATACATGGACATACGCTCCATAGTTGTACAAGTATACAAGGATATATTGTACTTTTCATAATAAAACATACTTGAAACAAGGAAAGGCTGTTAATTGTGAAAACAGTTTGTTTATTGATTTAACGTTTCCTCTGTCAGGTTGATGTTAACCTGCGACTGGTTGAAACAAGAAAAGGCTGTTAATTGTGAAAACAGTTTGTTTATTGATTTAACGTTTCCTCTGTCAGGTTGATGTTAACCTGCGACTGGTTGAAACAAGAAAAGGCTGTTAATTGTGAAAACAGTTTGTTTATTGATTTAACGTTTCCTCTGTCAGGTTGATGTTAACCTGCGACTGGTTGAAACATGGAACAAATATGAAATGAAATACAAAACAATTAAATATGTGGAATAGAATTAAACCAATTGTACAATTAGTACAACAGAGTGTTGTAATCCAGGGTTACTATAGCAACAGAGTGTTGTGATGCAGGGTCACTATAGCAACAGAGTGTTGTGATGCAGGGTCACTATAGCAACAGAGTGTTGTGATGCAGGTTCACTATACCAAGAGAGTGTTGTGATGCAGGGTCACTATAGCAACAGACTGTTGTAATGCAGGGTCACTATAGCAACAGAGTGTTGTGATTCAGACCCGGTGGAATCTCTCCAGACCAGAGGACTGTCTCTAGGAGAGGAACCCTGTGAGGTCATCATCAGAGACGGAGATTCTAGACACACACTCTCTCAGCCTGATATCTGATCTCTCTCTCTCTGCTCTCCGCTCTCTCTCTCTGCTCTCTCTGCTGGCTCTGTTCTCTGCTCTCTCTTTTCTCTGCTCTCTCTCTGCTATCTCTCTCTGCTCTATCTCCCCCTATCTCTGCTATCTCTCTCTGCTCTCTCTCCCTCTCTCTCTCTGCTCTCTCTGCTCTCTCTCTGCTCTCTCTCCCTCTCTCTCTCTGCTCTCTCTGCTCTCCCTCTCTGCTCTCAGTTCAATTCAATTCATTTCAAGGGCTTTATTGGCATGGGAAACATGTGTTAACATTGCCAAAGCAAGTGAGGTAGATAATATATAAAGTGAATATATAACGTGAAATAAACAATACAAATTAACATTAAACATTACACATAGAGAAGTTTCAAAACAATAAAGACATTACAAATGTCATATTATATATATACAGTGTTTTAACAATGTACAAATGGTTAAAGGACACAAGATAAAATAAATAAGCATAAATATGGGTCGTGTTTACAATGGTGTTTGTTCTTCACTGGTTGCCCTTTTCTCGTGGCAACAGGTCACAAACATTGCTGCTGTGATGGCACACTGTGGAATTTCACCCAGTAGATGTGGGAGTTTATCAAAATTGGATTTGTTTTCGAATTCTTTGTGGATCTGTGTAATCTGAGGGAAATATGTCTCTCTAATATGGTCATACATTGGGCAGGAGGTTAGGAAGTGCAGCTCAGTTTCCACCTCATTTTGTGGGCAGTGAGCACATAGCCTGTCTTCTCTTGAGAGCCATGTCTGCCTACGGCGGCCTTTCTCAATAGCAAGGCTATGCTCACTGAGTCTGTACATAGTCAAAGCTTTCCTTAATTTTGGGTCAGTCACAGTGGTCAGGTATTCTGCCGCTGTGTACTCTGTGTAGGGCCAAATAGCATTCTAGTTTGCTCTGTTTTTTGTTAATTCTTTCCAATGTGTCAAGTAATTATCTTTTTGTTTTCTCATGATTTGGTTGGGTCTAATTGTGCTGTTGTCCTGGGGCTCTGTAGGGTGTGTTTGTGTTTATGAACAGAGCCCCAGGACCAGCTTGCTTAGGGGACTCTTCTCCAGGTTCATCTCTCTGTAGGTGATGGCTTTGTTATGGAAGGTTTGGGAATCGCTTCCTTTTAGGTGGTTATAGAATTTAACGTCTCTTTTCTGGATGTTGATAATAGTGGGTATCGGCCTAATTCTGCTCTGCATGCATTATTTGGTGTTCTACGTTGTACATGGAGGATATTTTTGCAGAATTCTACGTGCATAGTCTCAATTTGGTGTTTGTCCCATTTTGTGAAGTCTTGGTTGGTGAGCGGACCCCAGACCTCACAACCATAAAGGGCAATGGGCTCTATGACTGATTCAAGTATTTTTAGCCAAATCCTAATTGGTATGTTAAAATGTATGTTCCTTTTGATGGCATAGAATGCTCTTCTTGCCTTGTCTCTCAGATCGTTCACAGCTTTGTGGAAGTTACCTGTGGCGCTGATGTTTAGGCCAAGGTATGTATAGTTTTTTGTGTGCTCTAGGGCAACAGTGTCTAGATGGAATTTGTATTTGTGGTCCTGGTGACTGGACCTTTTTTTGGAACACCATTATTTTGGTCTTACTGAGATTTACTGTCAGGGCCCAGGTCTGACAGAATCTGTGCATAAGATCTAGGTGCTGCTGTAGGCCCTCCTTGGTTGGTGACAGAAGCACCAGATCATCAGCAAACAGCAGACATTTGACTTCGGATTCTAGCAGGGTGAAGCCGGGTGCTGCAGACTTTTCTAGTGCCCGCACCAATTCGTTGATATATATATGTTGAAGAGGGTGGGGCTTAAGATGCATCCCTGTCTAACCCCACAACCCTGTGTGAAGAAATGTGTGTGTGTTTTGCCAATTTTAACCGCACACTTGTTGTTTGTGTAGATGGATTTTATAATGTCGTATGTTTTACCCCCAACACCACTTTCCATCAGTTTGTATAGCAGACCCTCATGACAAATTGAGTCGAAGGCTTTTTTGAAATCAACAAAGCATGAGAAGACTTTGCCTTTGTTTTGGTTTGTTTGGTTGTCAATTAGGGTGTGCAGGGTGAATACATGGTCTGTTGTACGGTAATTTGGTAAAAAGGCAATTTGACATTTGCTCAGTACATTGTTTTCATTGAGGAAATGTACAAGTCTGCTGTTAATGATAATGCAGAGGATTTTCCCAAGGTTACTGTTGACACATATTCCACGGTAGTTTTTGGGGTCAAATTTGTCTCCACTTTTGTGGATTGGGGTGATCAGTCCTTGGTTCCAAATATTGGGGAAGATGCCAGAGCTAAGGATGATGTTAAAGAGTTTTAGTATAGCCAATTGGAATTTGCTGTCTGTATATTTGATCATTTCATTGAGGATACCATCAACACCGCAGGCCTTTTTGGGTTGGAGGGTTTTTATTTTGTCCTGTAACTCATTCAATGTAATTGGAGAATCCAGTGGGTTCTGGTAGTCTTTAATAGTTGATTCTAAGATCTGTATTTGATCATGTATATGTTTTTGCTCTTTATTCTTTGTTATAGAGCCAAAAAGATTGGAGAAGTGGTTTACCCATACATCTCCATTTTGGATAGATAATTCTTCGTGTTGTTGTTTGTTTAGTGTTTTCCAATTTTCCCAGAAGTGGTTAGAGTCTATGGATTCTTCAATTACATTGAGCTGATTTCTGACATGCTGTTCCTTCTTTTTCCGTAGTGTATTTCTGTATTGTTTTAGTGATTCACCATAGTGAAGGCGTAGACTCAGGTTTTCCGGGTCTCTATGTTTTTGGTTGGACAGGTTTCTCAATTTCTTTCTTAGATTTTTGCATTCTTCATCAAACCATTTGTCATTATTGTTCATTTTCTTCGGTTTTCTATTTGAGATTTTTAGATTTGATAGGGAAGCTGAGAGGTCAAATATACTGTCAAGATTTTCTACTGCCAAGTTTACACCTTCACTATTACAGTGGAACCTTTTACCCAGGAAATTGTCTAAAAGGGATTGAATTTGTTGTTGCCTAATTGTTTTTTGGTTGGTTTCCACACTACATTCCTTCCATCTATAGCATTTCTTAATGTTACTCAGTTCCTTTGGCTTTGATGCCTCATGATTGAGTATTGCTCTGTTTAAGTAGACTGTGATTTTGCTGTGGTCTGATAGGGGTGTCAGTGGGCTGACTGTGAACGCTCTAAGAGACTCTGGGTTGAGGTCAGTGATAAAGTAGTCTACAGTACTACTGTGAAGAGATGAGCTATAGGTACCATAGGAGTCCCCTCGAAGCCTACCATTGACTATGTACATACCCAGCGTGCAACAGAGCTGCAGGAGTTGTGACCCGTTTTTGTTGGTTATGTTGTCATAGTTGTGCCTAGGGGGGCATATGTGGGAGGGAATGCTGTCACCTCCAGGCAGGTGTTTGTCCCCCTGTGTGCTGAGGGTGTCAGGTTCTTGTTCGGTTCTGGCATTTAGGTCGCCACAGACTAGTACATGTCCCTGGGCCTGGAAATGATTGATTTCCACCTCCAGGATGGAGAAGCTGTCTTCATTAAAATATGGGGATTCTAGTGGGGGGATATAGGTAGCACAAAGGAGGATATTTTTCTCTGTTAGGATAATTTCCTTTTGAATTTCTAGCCAAATGTAGAATGTTCCTGTTTTGATTAATTTAATGGAGTGAGTTAGGTCTGCTCTATACCAAATTAGCATACCCCCTGAGTCCCTTCCCTGTTTCACACCTGGTAGTTTGGTGGATGGGACTACCAGCTCTCTGTAACCTAGAGGGCAACCAGTGGGTCCGTCTCCTCTATACCAGGTTTCTTGCAGGATGACAATGTCTGTATTACCGATTTCTTTGGTGAAGTCCGGGTTCTTGCTCTTTAGGCCAAAGGCAGATGACCTCAGGCCTTGGATATTCCAGGATGATATAGTGAAGGCTTTTTGTTCCATAGAGTGTCCAATGTTGTTGGTCGTGATTTGGCCTCAGGCCTCAGGCCTCTCTCTCTCTCTTTGCTCTCTCTCTCTCTCTGCTCTCTGCTCTCTGTTCTCTGCATTCTCAGCTCTCTCTTTCTGCACTCAGCTCTCTCTGCTCTCTCTCTGCTCTCTCTTTCTGCACTCAGCTATCTCTGCTCTTTCTCTGCTCTCTCTCTCTC
The DNA here is from genome assembly GCF_045791955.1 of Oncorhynchus clarkii lewisi. NCBI lineage: Eukaryota > Metazoa > Chordata > Actinopteri > Salmoniformes > Salmonidae > Oncorhynchus > Oncorhynchus clarkii. Next base: position 100,822,420 of record NC_092158.1, on the reverse strand, counting down.
TGTTCTCTTTCTGCACTCAGCTCTCTCTGCTCTTTCTCTGCTCTCTCTGCTTTCTCTCTGCTCTGTGTATACTATACTGGGAGGGTAGCGAGTCAGAACTGATAGAGGATCTGAAGCCCTGAGGGGGAGAGAGAGAGAGCGAGAGAGAGGGATGGTAGAGAGTCAGAACAGAGGGAAAGAGAGAGAGAGGGAAAGAGAGAGTGGGGGTAGAGAGTCAGAACAGAGGGAAAGAGAGAGAGGGAGGGTAGAGAGTCAGAACAGAGGGAAAGAGAGAGAGAGGGATGGTAGAGAGTCAGAACAGAGGGAGAGAGAGAGAGGGAGGGTAGAGAGTCAGAACAGAGGGAGAGAGAGAGAGAGGGGGAGGGTAGAGAGTCAGAACAAAGGGAGAGAGAGAGAGGGAGGGTAGAGAGTCAGAACAGAGGGAGAGAGAGAGAGAGGGAGGGTAGAGAGTCAGAACAGAGGGAGAGAGAGAGAGAGGGAGGGTAGAGAGTCAGAACAGAGGGAAAGAGAGAGAGAGGGGGAGGGTAGAGAGTCAGAACAGATGGAAATAGAGAGAGAGTGGGAGGGTAGAGAGTCAGAACAGAGGGAGAGAGAGAGAGAGGGGGAGGGTAGAGAGTCAGAACAGAGGGAGAGAGAGAAAGAGGGGGAGGGTAGAGAGTCAGAACAGAGGGAGAGAGAGAGAGAGGGAGGGTAGAGAGTCAGAACAGAGGGAGAGAGAGAGAGAGAGGGAGGGGAGAGAGTCAGAACAGAGGGAAAGAGGGAGAGAGAGGGAGGGAAGAGAGTCAGAACAGAGGGAGAGAGAGAGAGAGGGATGGTAGAGAGTCAGAACAGAGGGAGAGAGAGAGAGGGAGGGTAGAGAGTCAGAACAGAGGGAAAGAGGGAGAGAGAGGGAGGGAAGAGAGTCAGAACAGAGGGAGAGAGAGAGAGAGGGAGGGTAGAGAGTCAGAACAGAGAGGAAAGAGAGAGAGAGGGAGGGTAGAGAGTCAGAACAGATGGAAATAGAGAGAGGCGGAGTGTAGAGAGTCAGAACAGAGGGAAAGAGAGAGAGAGAGGGAGGGGAGAGAGTCAGAACAGAGGGAAAGAGGGAGAGAGAGGGAGGGAAGAGAGTCAGAACAGAGGGAGAGAGAGAGAGAGGGATGGTAGAGAGTCAGAACAGAGGGAGAGAGAGAGAGGGAGGGTAGAGAGTCAGAACAGAGGGAGAGAGAGAGAGGGAGGGTAGAGAGTCAGAACAGAGGGAAAGAGAGAGAGAGGGAGGGTAGAGAGTCAGAACAGAGGGAAAGAGAGAGAGAGGGATGGTAGAGAGTCAGAACAGAGGGAAAGGGGAGAGAGTCAGAACAGAGGGAAATAGAGAGAGAGGGAGGGTAGAGAGTCAGAACAGATGGAAATAGAGAGAGGCGGAGTGTAGAGAGTCAGAACAGAGGGAAAGAGAGAGAGAGAGGGAGGGGAGAGAGTCAGAACAGAGGGAAAGAGGGAGAGGGAGGGGAGAGAGTCAGAACAGAGGGAAAGAGAGCGAGAGGGAGGGTAGAGAGTCAGAACAGAGGGAGAGAGAGAGAGCAGAATGAACAGTGTAATGCTGAATGTTACCTGTTAACTCTATATAGACAGTGAGGAGCAGAATGAACAGTGTAATGCTGAATGTTACCTGTTAACTCTATATAGACAGTGAGGAGCAGAATGAACAGTGTAATGCTGAATGTTACCTGTTAACTCTATATAGACAGTGAGGAGCAGAATGAACAGTGTAATGCTGAATGTTACCTGTTAACTCTATATAGACAGTGAGGAGCAGAATGAACAGTGTCATGCTGAATGTTACGTGTTAACTTGAAAACACAACGTCAAAAACAAAATGAAACATTTCCCCTGAAACTGATTAAATGATAAAACTATAAAATGTATGTGTTGATATATATACTATACAGTGTATATACTATACAGTATGTACATAAATTGGTCATAAAATGTGATCTGATCTTCATCTAAATCACAACAATAGACAAACACAGTCTGCTGCAACTAATAACACACAAATTATTGTATTGTTCTTGTCTATATTGAATACATCATTTAAACATTCACAGTGTAGATTGGAAAAAGTATGTAAACCACTAGACTAATGACTTCTCCAAAAGCTAATTGGAGTCAGGAGTCAACTGACCTGGAGTCCAATCAATGAGACGAGATTAGAGATGTTGGTTAGAGTTGCCTTTCCCTATAAACAACACTCACACAGTCTGAGATTAGAGATGTTGGTTAGAGCTGCCTTTCCCTATAAACAACACTCACACAGTCTGAGATTAGAGCTGTTGGTAAGAGCTGCCTTTCCCTATAAACAACACTCACACAGTCTGAGATTAGAGATGTTGGTAAGAGCTGCCCTGCCCTATAAAAAAACACTCACACAGTCAGAGTTTACTATTCACAAAAAGCATAGCCTGATGTGAACCAGGCCTTGAACAAAAGAGATCTCAGAAGACCTAAGATTAACCTATTTAATCCCATCAGTCACAATAGTGACCGTAAAAAATGCTTTCAGTTATAAGGCTCTATAAATGTTACTGAATGACGTATCAATGCATTTCCATTTCTAAGGCTCTATAATTGTTACACATAGTATTCAGCCACAATGCTGTGGTTCCAGAACACATAGTATACAGCCCCAATGCTGTGATTCCAGAACACATAGTATACAGCCCCAATGCTGTGATTCCAGAACACATAGTATACAGCCCCAATGCTGTGATTCCAGAACACATAGTATACAGCCCCAATGCTGTGATTCCAGAACACATAGTATACAGCCCCAATGCTGTGATTCCAGAACACATAGTATACAGCCCCAATGCTGCAGAATGTGTAAAACAAAGCTGCGCTCAACCCAATGGATGTTTTCCTACTAATGTATCCATCCACCCTAAGAGAGATCACCATTGAAATGTCTCTACTCGGCGAGGATGATCTCCTTACCTTCTATGGGATCCACATCTGGGTACAGCTCTGTTCCAAGATGACACATGTACTGGGCACTTGACAGTGATGTACACAATGAAAGCATTTCAGATGCAATGCGAATAAATCGCTTTGATTAAATAATGGCCTCAGTTTATGTGGTTGACAACACAAAGATCAACACGAGTTCAATCAGTCATACAAAATCACGCAATTTCAGGAACGGCTGTCAGTGGATGAGAGCATGATCTGATACTATGGCCAACATGGATGTAAGCAATTCATTACAGCTGAACCAATCTGTTTTGGTTACAAGCTACGGAGCCTTGCCTCACCCAGTGGTTATATGGAGCCTTGTCTCACCCAGTGGTTATATGTATTACATGGAGCCTTGTCTCACCCAGTGGTCACATGGAGCCTTGTCTCACCCAGTGGTTACATGGAGCCTTGTCTCACCCAGTGGTCACATGGAGCCTTGTCTCACCCAGTGGTTACATGGAGCCTTGCCTCACCCAGTGGTCACATGGAGCCTTGTCTCACCCAGTGGTTATATGTATTACATGGAGCCTTGCCTCACCCAGTGGTCACATGGAGCCTTGCCTCACCCAGTATACAGTGGCCTTGTCTCACCCAGTGGTTACATTGAGCCTTGCCTCACCCAGTGGTTACATGTATTACATGGAGCCTTGCCTCACCCAGTGGTCACATGGAGCCTTGTCTCACCCAGTGGTTACATGGAGCCTTGCCTCACCCAGTGGTTACATGGAGCCTTGTCTCACCCAGTGGTCACATGGAGCCTTGTCTCACCCAGTGGTTACATGGAGCCTTGTCTCACCCAGTGGTTACATGGAGCCTTGTCTCACCCAGTGGTCACATGGAGCCTTGTCTCACCCAGTGGTTACATGGAGCCTTGTCTCACCCAGTGGTTACATGGAGCCTTGTCTCACCCAGTGGTCACATGGAGCCTTGTCTCACCCAGTGGTTACATGGAGCCTTGTCTCACCCAGTGGTCACATGGAGCCTTGTCTCACCCAGTGGTCACATGGAGCCTTGTCTCACCCAGTGGTCACATGGAGCCTTGTCTCACCCAGTGGTCACATGGAGCCTTGCCTCACCCAGTGGTTACATGTATTACATGGAGCCTTGTCTCACCCAGTGGTCACATGGAGCCTTGTCTCACCCAGTGGTCACATGGAGCCTTGTCTCACCCAGTGGTCACATGGAGCCTTGTCTCACCCAGTGGTCACATGGAGCCTTGTCTCACCCAGTGGTCACATGGAGCCTTGTCTCACCCAGTGGTCACATGGAGCCTTGTCTCACCCAGTGGTTATATGTATTACATGGAGCCCTGCCTCACCCAGTGGTTACATGGAGCCTTGTCTCACCCAGTGGTCACATGGAGCCTTGTCTCACCCAGTGGTTACATGGAGCCTTGCCTCACCCAGTGGTCACATGGAGCCTTGCCTCACCCAGTGGTTACATGTATTACATGGAGCCTTGCCTCACCCAGTGGTCACATGGAGCCTTGCCTCACCCAGTATACAGTGGCCTTGTCTCACCCAGTGGTTACATTGAGCCTTGCCTCACCCAGTGGTTACATGTATTACATGGAGCCTTGCCTCACCCAGTGGTCACATGGAGCCTTGTTTCACCCAGTGGTCACATGGAGCCTTGTCTCACCCAGTGGTCACATGGAGCCTTGCCTCACCCAGTGGTTACATGTATTACATGGAGCCTTGCCTCACCCAGTGGTCACATGGAGCCTTGCCTCACCCAGTGGTCACATGGAGCCTTGCCTCACCCAGTGGTCACATGGAGCCTTGTCTCACCCAGTGGTTACATGGAGCCTTGCCTCACCCAGTGGTCACATGGAGCCTTGTCTAACCCAGTGGTCACATGGAGCCATGCCTCACCCAGTGGTCACATGGAGCCTTGCCTCACCCAGTGGTCACATGGAGCCTTGTCTCACCCAGTGGTCACATGGAGCCTTGCCTCACCCAGTGGTCACATGGAGCCTTGCCTCACCCAGTGGTTACATGTATTACATGGAGCCTTGTCTCACCCAGTGGTCACATGTATTACATGGAGCCTTGCCTCACCCAGTGGTTACATGGAGCCTTGTCTCACCCAGTGGTCACATGGAGCCTTGCCTCACCCAGTGGTCACATGGAGCCTTGTCTCACCCAGTGGTCACATGGAGCCTTGCCTCACCCAGTGGTCACATGTATTACATGGAGCCTTGCCTCACCCAGTGGTTACATGGAGCCTTGCCTCACCCAGTGGTCACATGGAGCCTTGCCTCACCCAGTGGTCACATGGAGCCTTGCCTCACCCAGTGGTTACATGTATTACATGGAGCCTTGTCTCACCCAGTGGTCACATGGAGCCTTGCCTCACCCAGTGGTCACATGGAGCCTTGCCTCACCCAGTGGTCACATGGAGCCTTGCCTCACCCAGTGGTCACATGTATTACATGGAGCCTTGCCTCACCCAGTGGTTACATGGAGCCTTGCCTCACCCAATGGTCACATGGAGCCTTGCCTCACCCAGTGGTCACATGGAGCCTTGCCTCACCCAGTGGTTACATGTATTACATGGAGCCTTGTCTCACCCAGTGGTCACATGGAGCCTTGTCTCACCCAGTGGTCACATGGAGCCTTGCCTCACCCAGTGGTCACATGGAGCCTTGTCTCACCCAGTGGTCACATGGAGCCTTGTCTCACCCAGTGGTCACATGGAGCCTTGCCTCACCCAGTAGTTACATGGAGCCTTGTCTCACCCAGTGGTCACATGGAGCCTTGCCTCACCCAGTGGTCACATGGAGCCTTGCCTCACCCAGTGGTCACATGGAGCCTTGCCTCACCCAGTGGTTACATGTATTACATGGAGCCTTGTCTCACCCAGTGGTCACATGGAGCCTTGTCTCACCCAGTGGTCACATGGAGCCTTGCCTCACCCAGTGGTCACATGGAGCCTTGTCTCACCCAGTGGTCACATGGAGCCTTGTCTCACCCAGTGGTCACATGGAGCCTTGCCTCACCCAGTGGTCACATGGAGCCTTGTCTCACCCAGTGGTCACATGGAGCCTTGTCTCACCCAGTGGTCACATGGAGCCTTGCCTCACCCAGTGGTCACATGGAGCCTTGCCTCACCCAGTGGTCACATGGAGCCTTGTCTCACCCAGTGGTTACATGTATTACATGGAGCCTTGTCTCACCCAGTGGTCACATGGAGCCTTGTCTCACCCAGTGGTCACATGTATTACATGGAGCCTTATGGTGGATCCCACACTCTCCTCCCTGAGACTGGGTTGGGTCAGGGACCCAGTGTTGTTCTCGGTCTTGCAGAGCCGTCTCAGGCACCTCAAGGTTGCAAGTTCCTTCATTACAAACCTCTTCACTTCGCTTGCACTCCTCCATTAAGTGACAAAAAAGAGGATATGGGAGCTCTGGATCGACGAGGCAAAATTGTCTGTTTGATGTCCCATTCAAGTCACAGAAGGACTTCATGAAGTTACCCCGGGGAACCTCTGAGGTTCTGACCCAAGGAGACAAGTTGCTGGTCCCGTTGGAAAGACAATAACATTGTCACAGTTGTCCCGAAACGGCTCAAAGTTCGTAACAAAAGGAAGACAACGTGGAGACAAGGAATAACAAAATATATTTATTAAATAAAGCAAACTAAATACAATTAACAATGTTGTGTGTAATCAGTAGAGTAAGTCAGTGTTGTGTGTAATCAGTAGAGTAAGTCAGTGTTGTGTGTAATCAGTAGAGTAAGTCAGTGTTGTGTGTCTTCCTGTTTGGCCCTGTCCGGGGGTGTCCTCGGAGTGGGCCACAGTGTCTCCTGACCCCTCCTGTCGCAGCCTCCAGTATTTATGCTGCAGTAGTTTATGTGTCGGGGGGCTAGGGTCAGTTTGTTATATCTGGAGTACTTCTCCTGTCCTATTCGGTGTCCTGTGTGAATCTAAGTGTGCGTTCTCTAATTCTCTCCTTCTCTCTTTCTCTCTCTCGGAGGACCTGAGCCCTAGGACCATGCCCCAGGACTACCTGACATGATGACTCCTTGCTGTCCCCAGTCCACCTGGCTGTGCTGCTGCTCCAGTTTCAACTGTTCTGCCTTATTATTATTCGACCATGCTGGTCATTTATGAACATTTGAACATCTTGGCCATGTTCTGTTATAATCTCCACCCGGCACAGCCAGAAGAGGACTGGCCATCCCACATATGCTCTCTCTAATTCTCTCTTTCTTTCTCTCTCTCGGAGGACCTGAGCCCTAGGACCATGCCCCAGGAATACCTGACATGATGACTCCTTGCTGTCCCCAGTCCACCTGACTGTGCTGCTGCTCCAGTTTCAACTGTTCTGCCTTATTATTATTCGACCATGCTGGTCATTTATGAACATTTGAACATCTTGACCATGTTTTGTTATAATCTCCACCCGGCACAGCCAGAAGATGACTGGCCACCCCACATAGCCTGGTTCCTCTCTAGGTTTCTTCCTAGGTTTTGGCCTTTCTAGGGAGTTTTTCCTAGCCACCGTGCTTCTACACCTGCATTGCTTGCTGTTTGGGGTTTTAGGCTGGGTTTCTGTACAGCACTTTGAGATATCAGCTGATGTACGAAGGGCAATATAAATAAATTTGATTTGATTTGATTTGATTTGTAATCAGTAGAGTAAGTCAGTGTTGTGTGTAATCAGTAGAGTAAGTCAGTGTTGTGTGTAATCAGTGGAGTAAGTCAGTGTTTTGCATAAATGTGAAAATGCGGGGTGTTGAAAGGGGCCGTAGCAAACAAACACAAGGCCACAAAAACACCATAACAACATCTATAAAGGTGCCTTAGCAAACAAACACAAGGCCACAAAAACATCTATAAAAGGTGCCTTAGCAAACAAATACAAGGCCACATAAACACCACAACAACATCTATAAAGGTGCCTTATCAAACAAACACAAGGCCACATAAACACCACAATCTATAAAGTGGTCTGCATGGAGAGAGTCTCCTCCATGAATGAGGAAGTGGTGTATTTATCCTGGGAGACACCCGGGCCCAGGTGTGTCTGCATGCAGAGAGTCTCCTCCATGAATGAGGAAGTGGTGTATTTATCCTGGGACACACCCGGGCCCAGGTGTGTCTGCATGGAGAGAGTCTCCTCCATGAATGGGGAAGTGGTGTATTTATCCTGGGACACACCCGACCCTCCCGGCTCCGCCCACCGGCATCCTAATAAGGAAAACAAGAGCAAAGAGAAGAATACGGCAGACAGAGTGGGAGGGTCGTCACACAGTGGCAACAAACATGGAGGAGAAATACAGTGAGACCTCTGTCAAGAAATGGAACAAGGAGCAACGTGCCTTTGACAAAGTCCCACAACCAAAATGCATTAACTGATACAATGAGCACATGGGTGGTGTTGACCTTCACGACCTACAGGTTTCAAGATACCATATCTCCATCAGGTCTAAGAAGTGGTGGTGGCCCATCTTTGCATAGTCTCTCAACAGTGCACTCGTAAACAGCCATTTCTTTTAAAGAGACGTTATGGGAGGGACCATCGACCTGCTCACCTTCTCACTGATAGCGGCACAGTCTCTGATGCAAAAGTTTGGCCCGAAACCACTGAGCCACGGAAGGAGACCTCTACTGGCTGCTACTGTTGAAGATCAGGCAAGATTTGACAAGGCTTCTCACTGGCAAATCAGCACGATGCACCGGTTCCAGAGATGTCGTCATTGTGATAAACCCACTACCTATGAGTGTGAGAAATGCAGAGCGCCACTGCACATTGAGTGCTTCAAGATAAACCACGGACAGTAGAGCAGGAGATCAGAGTGAATGAAAAAGCCAATAGAAGGGTGAGGACAAGTCAGACAAGTCACTAAAGGGTGAGGAGAAGCAGAACAACAGACTCTAGGAAGAAAAGATAAGTCACTAAAGGATGAGGAGAAGCAGAACAACGGACTCTAGGAAGAAAGGAAAAGTCAACGAAAAATAATCTAAATGACTGAAATGTTTTTGGAAAAAAAGGTCAATTGATTCAAGACGTCCTGTATGACAGGAGGTCTGACTGATCGTAGTTCAAAATAGTGATGCACAAACTAATCGTGCACTTGGTTCTGAAGCCTCTATGATATATATTATTACGTTCAGTGTAGGTCTCTACTAGAATGCATATTCTACAGGCTACCTCTATGATATATATTATTATGTTCAGTGTAGGTCTCTACTAGAATACATATTCTACAGCCTACCTCTATGACATATATTATTATGTTCAGTGTAGGTCTCTACTAGAATGCATATTCTACAGCCTACCTCTATGATATATATTATTAGGTTCAGTGTAGGCCTCTACTAGAATACATATTCTACAGCCTCCCTCTATGATATATATTATTAGGTTCAGTGTAGGCCTCTACTAGAATGCATATTCTACAGCCTCCCTCTATGATATATATTATTAGGTTCAGTGTAGGCCTCTACTAGAATACATATTCTACAGCCTCCCTCTATGATATATATTATTAGGTTCAGTGTAGGCCTCTACTTGAATACATATTCTAAATCAAATCAAATCAAATCAAATTGTATTTGTCACATACACATGGTTAGCAGATGTTAATGCGAGTGTAGCGAAATGCTTGTGCTTCTAGTTCCGACAATGCAGTAATAACCAACAAGTAATCTAACTAACAATTCCAAAACTACTGTATTGTACACAGTGTGAGGGGATAAAGAATATGTACATAAGGATATATGAATGAGTGATGGTACAGAGCAGCATAGGCAAGATACAGTAGATGGTATCGAGTACAGTATATACATATGAGATGAGTATGTAAACAAAGTGGCATAGTTAAAGTGGCTAGTGATACATGTATTACATAAGGATACAGTCGATGATATAGAGTACAGTATATACGTATGCATATGAGATGAATAATGTAGGGTAAGTAACATTATATAAGGTAGCATTGTTTAAAGTGGCTAGTGATATATTTACATCATTTCCCATCAATTCCCATTATTAAAGTGGCTAGAGTTGAGTCAGTGTCAGTGTGTCGGCAGCAGCCACTCAATGTTAGTGGTGGCTGTTTAACAGTCTGATGGCCTTGAGATAGAAACTGTTTTTCAGTCTCTCGGTCCCAGCTTTGATGCACCTGTACTGACCTCGCCTTCTGGATGATAGCGGGGTGAACAGGCAGTGGCTCGGGTGGTTGATGTCCTTGATGATCTTTATGGCCTTCCTGTGACATCGGGTGGTGTAGGTGTCCTGGAGGGCAGGTAGTTTGCCCCCGGTGATGCGTTGTGCAGACCTCACTACCCTCTGGAGAGCCTTACGGTTGAGGGCGGAGCAGTTGCCGTACCAGGCGGTGATACAGCCCGCCAGGATGCTCTCGATTGTGCATCTGTAGAAGTTTGTGAGTGCTTTTGGTGACAAGCCAAATTTCTTCAGCCTCCTGAGGTTGAAGAGGCGCTGCTGCGCCTTCTTCACAATGCTGTCTGTGTGAGTGGACCAATTCAGTTTGTCTGTGATGTGTATGCCGAGGAACTTAAAACTTGCTACCCTCTCCACTACTGTTCCATCGATGTGGATAGGGGGGTGTTCCCTCTGCTGTTTCCTGAAGTCCACAATCATCTCCTTAGTTTTGTTGACGTTGAGTGTGAGGTTATTTTCCTGACACCACACTCCGAGGGCCCTCACCTCCTCCCTGTAGGCCGTCTCGTCGTTGTTGGTAATCAAGCCTACCACTGTTGTGTCGTCCGCAAACTTGATGATTGAGTTGGAGGCGTGCGTGGCCACACAGTCGTGGGTGAACAGGGAGTACAGGAGAGGGCTCAGAACGCACCCTTGTGGGGCCCCAGTGTTGAGGATCAGCGGGGAGGAGATGTTGTTGCCTACCCTCACCACCTGGGGGCGGCCCATCAGGAAGTCCAGTACCCAGTTGCACAGGGCGGGGTCGAGACCCAGGGTCTCGAGCTTGATGACGAGCTTGGAGGGTACTATGGTGTTGAATGCCGAGCTGTAGTCAATGAACAGCATTCTCACATAGGTATTCCTCTTGTCCAGATGGGTTAGGGCAGTGTGCAGTGTGGTTGAGATTGCATCATCTGTGGACCTATTTGGGCGGTAAGCAAATTGGAGTGGGTCTAGGGTGTCAGGTAGGGTGGAGGTGATATGGTCCTTGACTAGTCTCTCAAAGCACTTCATGATGACGGAAGTGAGTGCTACGGGGCGGTAGTCGTTTAGCTCAGTTACCTTAGCTTTCTTGTGAACAGGAACAATGGTGGCCCTCTTGAAGCATGTGGGAACAGCAGACTGGTATAGGGATTGATTGAATATGTCCGTAAACACACCGGCCAGCTGGTCTGCGCATGCTCTGAGGGCGCGGCTGGGGATGTCGTCTGGGCCTGCAGCCTTGCGAGGGTTAACACGTTTAAATGTCTTACTCACCTCGGCTGCAGTGAAGGAGAGACCGCAAGTTTTCGTTGCAGGCCGTGTCAGTGGCACTGTATTGTCCTCAAAGCGGGCAAAAAAGTTATTTAGTCTGCCTGGGAGCAGGACATCCTGGTCCGCGACTGGGCTGGATTTCTTCCTGTAGTCCGTGATTGACTGTAGAACCTGCCACATGCCTCTTGTGTCTGAGCCGTTGAATTGAGATTCTACTTTGTCTCTGTACTGACGCTTAGCTTGTTTGATAGCCTTGCGGAGGGAATAGCTGCACTGTTTGTATTCGGTCATGTTACCAGACACCTTGCCCTGATTAAAAGCAGTAGTTCGCGCTTTCAGTTTCACGCGAATGCTGCCATCAATCCACGGTTTCTGGTTAGGGAATGTTTTAATCGTTGCTATGGGAACGACATCTTCAACGCACGTTCTAATGAACTCGCACACCGAATCAGCGTATTCGTCAATGTTGTTGTCTGACGCAATACGAAACATGTCCCAGTCCACGTGATGGAAGCAGTCTTGGAGTGTGGAGTCAGCTTGGTCGGACCAGCGTTGGACAGACCTCAGCGTGGGAGCCTCTTGTTTTAGTTTCTGTCTGTAGGCAGGGATCAACAAAATGGAGTCGTGGTCAGCTTTTCCGAAAGGGGGGCGGGGCAGGGCCTTATATGCGTCGCGGAAGTTAGAGTAACAATGATCCAAGGTCTTTCCACCCCTGGTTACGCAATCGATATGCTGATAAAATTTAGGGAGTCTTGTTTTCGGATTAGCCTTGTTAAAATCCCCAGCTACAATGAATGCAGCCTCCGGATAAATGGTTTCCAGTTTGCAAAGAGTCAAATAAAGTTCATTCAGAGCCAACGATGTGTCTGCTTGGGGGGGGATATATACGGCTGTGATTATAATCGAAGAGAATTCTCTTGGTAGATAATGCGGTCTACATTTGATTGAGAGGAATTCTAAATCAGGTGAACAGAAGGATTTGAGTTCCTGTATGTTTCTTTCATCACACCATGTCACGTTAGTCATAAGGCATACGCCCCCGCCCCTCTTCTTACCAGAAAGATGTTTGTTTCTGTCTGCGCGATGCGTAGAGAAACCTGTTGGCTGCACCGCCTCGGATAGCGTCTCTCCAGTAAGCCACGTTTCCGTGAAGCAAAGAACGTTACAGTCTCTGATGTCCCTCTGGAATGCTACCCTTGCTCGGATTTCATCAACCTTGTTGTCAAGAGACTGGACATTGGCAAGAAGAATGCTAGGGAATGGAGCACGGTGTGCCCGTCTCTGGAGTCTGACAAGAAGACCACCTCGTTTCCCTCTTTTTCGGAGTCGTTTTTTTGGGTCGCTGCAATGGATCCACTCCGTTGTCCTGTTTGTAAGGCAGAACACAGGATCCGCGTCGCGAAAAACATATTCTTGGTCGTACTGATGGTGAGTTGACGCTGATCTTATATTCAGTAGTTCTTCTCGACTGTATGTAATGAAACCTAAGATGACCTGGGGTACTAATGTAAGAAATAACACGTAAAAAAACAAAAAACTGCATAGTTTCCTAGGAACGCGAAGCGAGGCGGCCATCTCTGTCGGCGCCGGAAGTTCTACAGCCTACCGCTATGATATACAGTATATTATTATGTTCAGTGTAGGCCTCTACTTGAATGCGTATTCTACAGGCTACCTCTATGATATATATTATTAGGTTCAGTGTAGGTCTCTACTAGAATGCATATTCTACAGGCTACCTCTATGATATATTATTAGGTTCAGTGTCGGCCTCTACTAGAATACATATTCTACAGACTACCTCTATCCTAAATGTTACCTTTAGGTTCAGTGTAGGCCTCTACTAGAATGCATATTCTACAGGCTACCTCTATGATATATTATTAGGTTCAGTGTCGGCCTCTACTTGAATACATATTCTACAGGCTACCTCTATCCTAAATGTTACCTTTATGTTCAGTGTAGGTCTACAAGAATACATATTCTACAGGCTACCTCTATGATATATATTATTATTTTCAGTGTATGCCTCTACTTGAATGCATATTCTACAGGCTACCTGTATGATACAGTGCCTTGCGAAAGTATTCGGCCCCCTTGAACTTTGCGACCTTTTGCCACATTTCATGCTTCAAACATAAAGATATAAAACTGTATTTTTTTGTGAAGAATCAACAACAAGTGGGACACAATCGTGAAGTGGAACGACATTTATTGGATATTTCAAAGTTTTTTAACAAATCAAAAACTGAAAAATTGGGCGTGCAAAATTATTCCATCCCCTTTACTTTCAGTGCAGCAAACTCTCTCCAGAAGTTCAGTGAGGATCTCTGAATGATCCAATGTTGACCTAAATTACTAATGATGATAAATACAATCCACCTGTGTGTAATCAAGTCTCCGTATAAATGCACCTGCACTGTGATAGTCTCAGAGGTCCGTTAAAAGCGCAGAGAGCATCATGAAGAACAAGGAACACACCAGGCAGGTCCGAGATACTGTTGTGAAGAAGTTTAAAGCCAGATTTGGATACAAAAAGATTTCCCAAGCTTTAAACATCCCAAGGAGCACTGTGCAAGCGATAATATTGAAATGGAAGGAGTATCAGACCACTGCAAATCTACCAAGACCTGGCCGTCCCTCTAAACTTTCAGCTCATACAAGGAGAAGACTGATCAGAGATGCAGCCAAGAGGCCCATGATCACTCTGGATGAACTGCAGAGATCTACAGCTGAGGTGGGAGACTCTGTCCATAGGACAACAATCAGTCGTATATTGCACAAATCTGGCCTTTATGGAAGAGTGGCAAGAAGAAAGCCATTTCTTAAAGATATCCATAAAAAGTATCGTTTAAAGTTTGCCACAAGCCACCTGGGAGACACACCAAACATGTGGAAGAAGGTGCTCTGGTCAGATGAAACCAAAATTGAACTTTTTGGCAACAATGCAAAACGTTATGTTTGGCGTAAAAGCAACACACCATCCCCACTGTCAAACATGGTGGTGGCAGCATCATGGTTTGGGCCTGCTTTTCTTCAGCAGGGACAGGAAAGATGGTTAAAATTGATGGGAAGATGGATGGAGCCAAATACAGGACCATTCTGGAAGAAAACCTGATGGAGTCTGCAAAAGACCTGAGACTGGGACGGAGATTTGTCTTCCAACAAGACAATGAACCAAAACATAAAGCAAAATCTACAATGGAATGGTTCAAAAATAAACATATCCAGGTGTTAGAATGGCCAAGTCAAAGTCCAGACCTGAATCCAATCGAGAATCTGTGGAAAGAAATTAAAACTGCTGTTCACAAATGCTCTCCATCCAACCTCACTGAGCTCGAGCTGTTTTGCAAGGAGGAATTGGGAAAAATTTCAGTCTCTCGATGTGCAAAACTGATAGAGACATACCCCAAGCGACTTACAGCTGTAACTGTAACTTAAGGGGGCTGAATAATTTTGCACGCCCAATTTTTCAGTTTTTGATTTGTTAAAAAAGTTTGAAATATCCAATAAATGTCATTTCACTTCATGATTGTGTCCCACTTGTTGTTGATTCTTCACAAAAAAAATACAGTTTTATATCTTTATGTTTGAAGCCTGAAATGTGGCAAAAGGTCGCAAAGTTCAAGGGGGCCGAATACTTTCGCAAGGCACTGTATATATTATTAGGTTCAGTGTAGGCCTCTACTAGAATGTATATTCTACAGGCTACCTCTATGATATATATTATTAGGTTCAGTGTAGGCCTCTACTTGAATACATATTCTACAGGCTCCCTCTATCCTAATGTTACCTTTATGTTCAGTGGGAATGACTCACACAACTGCTATACAGTTGTTCGTGAATGTTACACTAAAATGTCACAATGACAATGTTACAATGAATATTGCACTAAAGTAACAAGTTCAACTGTTACACTAAAGTTACAATATTAATGTTTCAGTACATGTTGCACTAAAGTTACAATATTAATGTTCCAGTACATGTTGCACTAAAGTTACAATATTAATGTTCCAGTACATGTTGCACTAAAGTTACAATATTAATGTTCCAGTACATGTTGCACTAAAGTTACAATATTAATGTTCCAGTACATGTTGCACTAAAGTAACAATATTAATGTTTCAGTACATGTTGTACTAAAGTAACAATATTAATGTTCCAGTACATGTTGGACTAAAGTAACAATATTAATGTTCCAGTACATGTTGCACTAAAGTAACAATATTAATGTTCCAGTACATGTTGCACTAAAGTTACAATATTAATGTTCCAGTACATGTTGCACTAAAGTTACAATATTAATGTTCCAGTACATGTTGCACTAAAGTTACAATATTAATGTTCCAGTACATGTTGCACTAAAGTAACAATATTAATGTTCCAGTACATGTTGCACTAAAGTAACAATATTAATGTTTCAGTACATGTTGCACTAAAGTAACAATATTAATGTTCCAGTACATGTTGCACTAAAGTAACAATATTAATGTTCCAGTACATGTTGCACTAAAGTTACAATATTAATGTTCCAGTACATGTTGCACTAAAGTTACAATATTAATGTTCCAGTACATGTTGAACTAAAGTTACAATATTAATGTTCCAGTACATGTTGCACTAAAGTTACAATATTAATGTTCCAGTACATGTTGCACTAAAGTAACAATATTAATGTTCCAGTACATGTTGAACTAAAGTTACAATATTAATGTTCCAGTACATGTTGCACTAAAGTAACAATATTAATGTTCCAGTACATGTTGCACTAAAGTAACAATATTAATGTTCCAGTACATGTTGCACTAAAGTAACAATATTAATGTTCCAGTACATGTTGCACTAAAGTAACAATATTAATGTTCCAGTACATGTTGCACTAAAGTAACAATATTAATGTTCCAGTACATGTTGCACTAAAGTAACAATATTAATGTTCCAGTACATGTTGAACTAAAGTAACAATATTAATGTTCCAGTACATGTTGCACTAAAGTAACAATATTAATGTTCCAGTACATGTTGCACTAAAGTAACAATATTAATGTTCCAGTACATGTTGGACTAAAGTAACAATATTAATGTTCCAGTACATGTTGCACTAAAGTAACAATATTAATGTTCCAGTACATGTTGCACTAAAGTTACAATATTAATGTTCCAGTACATGTTGCACTAAAGTTACAATATTAATGTTCCAGTACATGTTGAACTAAAGTTACAATATTAATGTTCCAGTACATGTTGCACTAAAGTTACAATATTAATGTTCCAGTACATGTTGCACTAAAGTAACAATATTAATGTTCCAGTACATGTTGAACTAAAGTTACAATATTAATGTTCCAGTACATGTTGCACTAAAGTTACAATATTAATGTTCCAGTACATGTTGCACTAAAGTAACAATATTAATGTTCCAGTACATGTTGCACTAAAGTAACAATATTAATGTTCCAGTACATGTTGCACTAAAGTAACAATATTAATGTTCCAGTACATGTTGCACTAAAGTAACAATATTAATGGTCCAGTACATGTTGCACTAAAGTAACAATATTAATGTTCCAGTACATGTTGAACTAAAGTAACAATATTAATGTTCCAGTACATGTTGCACTAAAGTAACAATATTAATGTTCCAGTACATGTTGCACTAAAGTAACAATATTAATGTTCCAGTACATGTTGCACTAAAGTTACAATATTAATGTTCCAGTACATGTTGCACTAAAGTAACAATATTAATGTTCCAGTACATGTTGCACTAAAGTAACAATATTAATGTTCCAGTACATGTTGCACTAAAATAACAATATTAATGTTCCAGTACATGTTGCACTAAAGTAACAATATTAATGTTCCAGTACATGTTGCACTAAAGTAACAATATTAATGTTCCAGTACATGTTGCACTAAAGTAACAATATTAATGTTCCAGTACATGTTGAACTAAAGTTACAATTTTAATGTTCCAGTACATGTTGCACTAAAGTTACAATATTAATGTTCCAGTACATGTTGCACTAAAGTTACAATATTAATGTTCCAGTACATGTTGCACTAAAGTAACAATATTAATGTTCCAGTACATGTTGAACTAAAGTTACAATATTAATGTTCCAGTACATGTTGCACTAAAGTAACAATGTTGAAATACGTTGATGGTTGTTGTCTTGTTGTCTTTGCTCTCAGTATTCATATCGTGTTGTATAAAAGGTTTTTGATGTGTAAAATAGTCACACTAGAATGTGACGAGGCATTCTAGTGGCAATGCTGGGGACTGCTAGTGACAGAGTTTAAATGTGTTAATAACTGGGTTGGGATATATAAGAACTTTGATAACTGCACAGGAGAAATATGTTAATTTAGTAACATTATCCCACCGGTCACAATTGTGACCGACCATAAAACACCCTTTTCACCCACTTTTCCTTTAAAATGTCATAAAATAATGATTGATTACTTCGAAGGGTTACTAATGACACTTGATTTGGATATTTTCATGTTTGGGAAAAATGTGGGATTAAATGGGTTAACGGCACATAGAAAGATTTTCACCTTGACGACTCGGGTATTCGAACCAGTGACCTTTCGGTTACTGATCGCAAGCAGTCTGACCATACCAACATATTGGACCATACAACCTGTATGGATGGTCCATATTAACAGATGTTAAATGAGTTTAACATAGTGAACCATACAACCTGTATAGATGGTATATTATCAGATGTTAAATGAGTTTAACATAGTGGACCATATAATATAGATGGTATATTATCAGATGTTAAATGAGTTTAACATAGTGGACCATACAACCTGTATAGATGGTATATTATCAGATGTTAAATGAGTTTAACATAGTGGACCATACAACCTGAATAGATGGTATATTAACAGATGTTAAATGAGTTTAACATAGTGGACCATATAATATAGATGGTATATTATCAGATGTTAAATGAGTTTAACATAGTGGACCATACAACCTGTATAGATGGTATATTATCAGATGTTAAATGAGTTTAACATAGTGGATCATACAACCTGTATAGATGGTATATTATCAGATGTTAAATGAGTTTAACATAGTGGACCATATAATATAGATGGTATATTATCAGATGTTAAATGAGTTTAACATAGTGGACCATACAACCTGTATAGATGGTATATTATCAGATGTTAAATGAGTTTAACATAGTGGACCATACAACCTGAATAGATGGTATATTAACAGATGTTAAATGAGTTTAACATAGTGGACCATATAATATAGATGGTATATTATCAGATGTTAAATGAGTTTAACATAGTGGACCATACAACCTGTATAGATGGTATATTATCAGATGTTAAATGAGTTTAACATAGTGGATCATACAACCTGTATAGATGGTATATTATCAGATGTTAAATGAGTTTAACATAGTGAACCATACAACCTGTATAGATGGTATATTATCAGATGTTAAATGAGTTTAACATAGTGAACCATACAACCTGTATAGATGGTATATTATCAGATGTTAAATGAGTTTAACATAGTGGCCCATATAATATAGATGGTATATTATCAGATGTTAAATGAGTTTAACATAGTGAACCATACAACCTGTATAGATGGTATATTATCAGATGTTAAATGAGTTTAACATAGTGGCCCATATAATATAGATGGTATATTATCAGATGTTAAATGAGTTTAACATAGTGAACCATACAACCTGTATAGATGGTATATTATCAGATGTTAAATGAGTTTAACATAGTGGATCATACAACCTGTATAGATGGTATATTATCAGATGTTAAATGAGTTTAACATAGTGAACCATACAACCTGTATAGATGGTCCATATTATCAGATGTTAAATGAGTTTAACATAGTGGATCATACAACCTGTATAGATGGTATATTATCAGATGTTAAATGAGTTTAACATAGTGAACCATACAACCTGTATAGATGGTATATTATCAGATGTTAAATGAGTTTAACATAGTGGCCCATATAATATAGATGGTATATTATCAGATGTTAAATGAGTTTAACATAGTGGCCCATATAATATAGATGGTATATTATCAGATGTTAAATGAGTTTAACATAGTGGACCATACAACCTGAATAGATGGTATATTATCAGATGTTAAATGAGTTTAACATAGTGGACCATACAACCTGTATAGATGGTATATTATCAGATGTTAAATGAGTTTAACATAGTGGACCATACAACCTGTATAGATGGTATATTATCAGATGTTAAATGAGTTTAACATAGTGGACCATATAATATAGATGGTATATTATCAGATGTTAAATGAGTTTAACATAGTGGACCATATAATATAGATGATATATTATCAGATGTTAAATGAGTTTAACATAGTGAACCATATAATATAGATGGTATATTATCAGATGTTAAATGAGTTTAACATAGTGGACCATACAACCTGTATAGATGGTATATTATCAGATGTTAAATGAGTTTAACATAGTGGACCATATAATATAGATGGTATATTATCAGATGTTAAATGAGTTTAACATAGTGGACCATATAATATAGATGATATATTATCAGATGTTAAATGAGTTTAACATAGTGAACCATATAATATAGATGGTATATTATCAGATGTTAAATGAGTTTAACATAGTGGACCATACAACCTGTATGGATGGTCCATATTATCAGATGTTAAATGAGTTTAACATAGTGAACCATATAATATAGATGGTATATTATCAGATGTTAAATGAGTTTAACATAGTGGATCATACAACCTGTATAGATGGTATATTATCAGATGTTAAATGAGTTTAACATAGTGAACCATACAACCTGTATAGATGGTCCATATTATCAGATGTTAAATGAGTTTAACATAGTGGACCATATAATATAGATGGTATATTATCAGATGTTAAATGAGTTTAACATAGTGGACCATATAATATAGATGGTATATTATCAGATGTTAAATGAGTTTAACATAGTGGACCATATAATATAGATGGTCCATATTATCAGATGTTAAATGAGTTTAACATAGTGGACCATACAACCTGTATAGATGGTATATTATCAGATGTTAAATGAGTTTAACATAGTGGACCATACAACCTGTATAGATGGTATATTATCAGATGTTAAATGAGTTTAACATAGTGGACCATATAATATAGATGGTATATTATCAGATGTTAAATGAGTTTAACATAGTGGACCATACAACCTGTATAGATGGTATATTATCAGATGTTAAATGAGTTTAACATAGTGGACCATACAACCTGTATAGATGGTATATTATCAGATGTTAAATGAGTTTAACATAGTGGACCATACAACCTGTATAGATGGTATATTATCAGATGTTAAATGAGTTTAACATAGTGGACAATACAACCTGTATAGATGGTCCATATTATCAGATGTTAAATGAGTTTAACATAGTGAACCATACAACCTGTATAGATGGTATATTATCAGATGTTAAATGAGTTTAACATAGTGAACCATACAACCTGTATAGATGGTATATTATCAGATGTTAAATGAGTTTAACATATTGGACCATACAACCTGTATAGATGGTATATTATCAGATGTTAAATGAGTTTAACATAGTGGACCATATAATATAGATGGTATATTATCAGATGTTAAATGAGTTTAACATAGTGGACCATACAACCTGTATGGATGGTCCATATTATCAGATGTTAAATGAGTTTAACATAGTGGACCATATAATATAGATGGTATATTATCAGATGTTAAATGAGTTTAACATAGTGGACCATACAACCTGTATAGATGGTATATTATCAGATGTTAAATGAGTTTAACATAGTGGACCATACAACCTGAATAGATGGTATATTATCAGATGTTAAATGAGTTTAACATATTGGACCATATAATATAGATGGTATATTATCAGATGTTAAATGAGTTTAACATAGTGGACCATACAACCTGTATAGATGGTATATTATCAGATGTTAAATGAGTTTAACATAGTGGACCATACAACCTGAATAGATGGTATATTATCAGATGTTAAATGAGTTTAACATAGTGGACCATACAACCTGAATAGATGGTATATTATCAGATGTTAAATGAGTTTAACATAGTGGACCATACAACCTGAATAGATGGTATATTATCAGATGTTAAATGAGTTTAACATAGTGGACCATACAACCTGTATAGATGGTATATTATCAGATGTTAAATGAGTTTAACATAGTGGACCATACAACCTGAATAGATGGTATATTATCAGATGTTAAATGAGTTTAACATAGTGGACCATACAACCTGTATAGATGGTATATTATCAGATGTTAAATGAGTTTAACATAGTGGACCATACAACCTGAATAGATGGTATATTATCAGATGTTAAATGAGTTTAACATAGTGGACCATACAACCTGAATAGATGGTATATTATCAGATGTTAAATGAGTTTAACATAGTGGACCATACAACCTGTATAGATGGTATATTATCAGATGTTAAATGAGTTTAACATAGTGAACCATATAATATAGATGGTATATTATCAGATGTTAAATGAGTTTAACATAGTGGACCATACAACCTGTATAGATGGTATATTATCAGATGTTAAATGAGTTTAACATAGTGGACCATACAACCTGTATAGATGGTCCATATTATCAGATGTTAAATGAGTTTAACATAGTGAACCATATAATATAGATGGTATATTATCAGATGTTAAATGAGTTTAACATAGTGGACCATACAACCTGTATAGATGGTATATTATCAGATGTTAAATGAGTTTAACATAGTGGACCATACAACCTGAATAGATGGTATATTATCAGATGTTAAATGAGTTTAACATAGTGGACCATACAACCTGTATGGATGGTCCATATTATCAGATGTTAAATGAGTTTAACATAGTGGACCATATAATATAGATGGTATATTATCAGATGTTAAATGAGTTTAACATAGTGGACCATATAATATAGATGGTATATTATCAGATGTTAAATGAGTTTAACATAGTGGACCATACAACCTGTATAGATGGTATATTATCAGATGTTAAATGAGTTTAACATAGTGGACCATACAACCTGTATAGATGGTATATTATCAGATGTTAAATGAGTTTAACATAGTGAACCATATAATATAGATGGTCCATATTATCAGATGTTAAATGAGTTTAACCTGTCTACGATATTGGTTCCCAATTGGGAATCAACCCTCCCACGTTCAGCTGAAACGGTGGCGCATGGAACGCAAAAATATTCTTAAAAATATTTAACCTCCACACATTAACAAGTCCAATAGCTCAAATGAAAGATAAACACCTTGTTCATCTAGCCAGCAAGTCAGATTTCTAAAATGTTTTACGGCGAAAACATAGCACATATATATGTAAAACCAC
Source organism: Oncorhynchus clarkii lewisi (assembly GCF_045791955.1). NCBI lineage: Eukaryota > Metazoa > Chordata > Actinopteri > Salmoniformes > Salmonidae > Oncorhynchus > Oncorhynchus clarkii. The sequence goes on along the minus strand of NC_092158.1, from coordinate 100,799,549 downwards.
CACCAGACACAGCTCATTTGAATAGCCAAAACATGCAATCAACAAACGCAGGATTAAAAAATAAATCGTTCACTAACCTTTTGAAAATCTTCATCAGATGACAGTAATATGACATGTTACACAGTACATTTTTTTTTTTCAATAATATGCCATTTATATCCATAAATGTCCATTTACAGTGAGTTCACGTTCAGAAATTACTCAAAAATGCCCGCAGGAAATATAGGTAGCGCGGCAAGATAACGTAAATAGACATCATAAACTTTGACTAAATATACATGTTCTACATATAGTTAGAAAGATACACTGCTTCTTTATGCAACCGCTTTGTTAGATTTATTTTTAACGTTACAGAAATCGCACACTATTCAATATGCTGAGACGGCGCTCAGTTCCAAGCTACATTTCTACGTAATGTTGGAGTCAACAGAAACACAGATTTAAGCATAAATATTCCCTTACCTTCGATGGTCTTCGTTCAGAATGTTCTGGAAGGCTTCATACTTACCCAATACATCGTTTGGTTTCAAGTCTTGCGTCTTTGTATTAGCTACTGCTAATAACATCAGCTGAAATGCACCCAAAACGTCCTCTGGTCCGGAAAAGTTGCGCATCAAAACTTCAAAATTACATATTATATGTCGACTAAACAGGTCAAACTAAGTGCAGAAGCAAGCTTTATGATGTTTTAGACACACAAAACAAACTTCAATTCAATCGGCCATCGTCTGCCCTTCTCTTGAGTGCTGGAACAAAGGAATGGCTGGGACCAATTCGCGCCCCTACGCACAGCCTATTTTCTCGTGGCACGCACTAATTTCACTCCCATAGGGTCAATTCTCGCGGGATTTGAACGATTCAAAGCTCTACTGAAAGAGGACATCTAGCGGAAGAGATAGAAAGTCTCCCCAGAATCATAACTGGTTGGGAAGGGTGGGGGCCATGACGTCAAAGTTGCTCCAACTTTCATGGCCACAAAAACTAGTTTGGAAGAATGCCTGCCCTGTGAGTTCTGCTATACTTACAGACATAATTCCAACGGTTTTAGAATCTTTAGAGTGTTTTCTATCCAATAATAATTTTTATTTGCATATATTAGCAATTTTTGACAGATTTTTTTTTCAGTTTACTAGGGGTACCCAATCTCTCCAAAGGGGGCATATGTCTGCCATATCCTTAACAGGTTTTAACATAGTGGACCATACAACCTGTATAGATGGTATATTATCAGATGTTAAATGAGTTTAACATAGTGGACCATATAATATAGATGGTATATTATCAGATGTTAAATGAGTTTAACATATTGGACAATACAACCTGTATAGATGGTATATTATCAGATGTTAAATGAGTTTAACATAGTGGACCATACAACCTGTATAGATGGTATATTATCAGATGTTAAATGAGTTTAACATAGTGGACCATACAACCTGTATAGATGGTATATTATCAGATGTTAAATGACTTTAACATAGTGGACAATACAACCTGTATAGATGGTATATTATCAGATGTTAAATGAGTTTAACATAGTGGACCATACAACCTGTATAGATGGTATATTATCAGATGTTAAATGAGTTTAACATAGTGGACCATACAACCTGTATAGATGGTCCATATTATCAGATGTTAAATGAGTTTAACATAGTGGACCATACAACCTGTATAGATGGTATATTATCAGATGTTAAATGAGTTTAACATAGTGGACCATACAACCTGTATAGATGGTATATTATCAGATGTTAAATGAGTTTAACATAGTGAACCATATAATATAGATGGTATATTATCAGATGTTAAATGAGTTTAACATAGTGAACCATACAACCTGTATAGATGGTATATTATCAGATGTTAAATGAGTTTAACATAGTGAACCATATAATATAGATGGTCCATATTATCAGATGTTAAATGAGTTTAACATAGTGGACCATACAACCTGTATAGATGGTATATTATCAGATGTTAAATGAGTTTAACATAGTGAACCAAATACGAGCGTTTTCCAGGGCAACGTTAATAACGATGGTTTAGTTCAACAACTCAGAGATTTAACGATGCTCCTATGAATATTCTAATGAGGAACTTAAAATGTAGACCCCCCTGTATTCATAACGACAGAGTTCCTAATAAAATGTGTGATTTTTCCAGATGAAGTTGAAAAGCATCTGTTCAACCTCTTTCCCTATCTTGTTGTCAAGATGTAGGGACAGGGCTGCATAAGTAAGGCTGGAGACCCCTTCAGCTTCAGAAAGGACTGGGCTGCAGAAGTAAGGCTGGAGACACCTTCAGCTTCAGAAAGGACTGGGCTGCAGAAGTAAGGCTGGAGATACCTTCAGCTTCAGAAAGGACTGGGCTGCATAAGTAAGGCTGGAGACACCTTCAGCTTCAGAAAGCAACACCCAGCCTTTCAAGGATCAATACCTCTGCAACCATTGGTTCAACATCTTTTTGTATTTTTTTCAATAACAGGTGTAAAAATGTAATGAGCATATTTTCCGTTGATCCTTAAATACGGTCATCTCAAGGTATGTTACTTTTTCCAGAACTGGAATAATGCAGATAGAGGGATTCACACAGTCTGTAACATATGTCTATCACACAGTCTGTACCATATGTCTATCACACAGTCTGTAACATATGTCTATCACACAGTCTGTAACATATGTCTATCACACAGTCTGTAACATATGTCTATCACACAGTCTGTAACATATGTCTATCACACAGTCTGTAACATATGTCTATCACACAGTCTGTAACATATGTCTATCACACAGTCTGTAACATATGTCTATCACACAGTCTGTAACATATGTCTATCACACAGTCTGTAACATATGTCTATCACACAGTCTGTAACATATGTCTATCACACAGTCTGTAACATATGTCTATCACACAGTCTGTAACATATGTCTATCACACAGTCTGTAACATATGTCTATCACACAGTCTGTAACATCTGTCTATCACACAGTCTGTGACATATGTCTATCACACAGTCTGTAACATATGTCTATCACACAGTCTGTAACATATGTCTATCACACAGTCTGTAACATATGTCTATCACACAGTCTGTAACATATGTCTATCACACAGTCTGTAACATATGTCTATCACACAGTCTGTAACATATGTCTATCACACAGTCTGTAACATATGTCTATCACACAGTCTGTAACATATGTCTATCACACAGTCTGTAACATATGTCTATCACACAGTCTGTAACATATGTCTATCACACAGTCTGTAACATATGTCTATCACACAGTCTGTAACATATGTCTATCACACAGTCTGTAACATATGTCTATCACACAGTCTGTAACATATGTCTATCACACAGTCTGTAACATATGTCTATCACACAGTCTGTAACATATGTCTATCACACAGTCTGTAACATATGTCTATCACACAGTCTGTAACATATGTCTATCACACAGTCTGTAACATATGTCTATCACACAGTCTGTAACATATGTCCATCACACAGTCTGTAACATATGTCTGTTCCTCATGAAGACAGATTGGGTCTCCTCTATAATCTATCACACAGTCTGTAACATATGTCTCTATAATTGAGTCCAATATTGCTTTCATTATTTTTGCAAATATAGAGGCTGATATTTGTATTCGTTGAGCAGACAGACTGGACGCCAATTATAGAGGAGAAGCAAGTCTTTCTTGGGCTTATGGATGAATGTAATCAGACCTGGAGTCAAACTGGGAGGGAGAGCATTATTTACAATGTAATCAGACCTGGAGTCAAACTGGGAGGGAGAGCATTATTTACAATGTAATCAGACCTGGAGTCAGACTGGGAGGGAGAGCATTATTTACAATGTAATCAGACCTGGAGTCAGACTGGGAGGGAGAGCATTATTTACAATGTAATCAGACCTGGAGTCAACCTGGGAGGGAGAGCATTATTTACAATGTAATCAGACCTGGAGTCAGACTGGGAGGGAGAGCATTATTTACAATGTAATCAGACCTGGAGTCAACCTGGGAGGGAGAGCATTATTTACAATGTAATCAGACCTGGAGTCAGACTGGGAGGGAGAGCATTATTTACAATGTAATCAGACCTGGAGTCAAACTGGGAGGGAGAGCATTATTTACAATGTAATCAGACCTGGAGTCAAACTGGGAGGGAGAGCATTATTTACAATGTAATCAGACCTGGAGTCAAACTGGGAGGGAGAGCATTATTTACAATGTACAACTTTTTCCAGAACTGGAATAATGCAGATAGAGGGATTCACACAGTCTGTAACATATGTCTATCACACAGTCTGTACCATATGTCTATCACACAGTCTGTAACATATGTCTATCACACAGTCTGTAACATATGTCTATCACACAGTCTGTAACATATGTCTATCACACAGTCTGTAACATATGTCTATCACACAGTCTGTAACATATGTCTATCACACAGTCTGTAACATATGTCTATCACACAGTCTGTAACATATGTCTATCACACAGTCTGTAACATCTGTCTATCACACAGTCTGTAACATATGTCTATCACACAGTCTGTAACATATGTCTATCACACAGTCTGTAACATATGTCCATCACACAGTCTGTAACATATGTCTGTTCCTCATGAAGACAGATTGGGTCTCCTGTATAATCTATCACACAGTCTGTAACATATGTCTCTATAATTGAGTCCAATATTGCTTTCATTATTTTTGCAAATATAGAGGCTGATATTTGTATTCGTTGAGCAGACAGACTGGACGCCAATTATAGAGGAGAAGCAAGTCTTTCTTGGGCTTATGGATGAATGTAATCAGACCTGGAGTCAAACTGGGAGGGAGAGCATTATTTACAATGTAATCAGACCTGGAGTCAAACTGGGAGGGAGAGCATTATTTACAATGTAATCAGACCTGGAGTCAAACTGGGAGGGAGAGCATTATTTACAATGTAATCAGACCTGGAGTCAGACTGGGAGGGAGAGCATTATTTACAATGTAATCAGACCTGGAGTCAGACTGGGAGGGAGAGCATTATTTACAATGTAATCAGACCTGGAGTCAGACTGGGAGGGAGATCATTATTTACAATGTAATCAGACCTGGAGTCAGACTGGGAGGGAGAGCATTATTTACAATGTAATCAGACCTGGAGTCAGACTGGGAGGGAGAGCATTATTTACAATGTAATCAGACCTGGAGTCAGACTGGGAGGGAGAACATTATTTACAATGTAATCAGACCTGGAGTCAGACTGGGAGGGAGAACATTATTTACAATGTAATCAGACCTGGAGTCAGACTGGGAGGGAGAGCATTATTTACAATGTAATCAGACCTGGAGTCAGACTGGGAGGGAGAGCATTATTTACAATGTAATCAGACCTGGAGTCAAACTGGGAGGGAGAGCATTATTTACAATGTAATCAGACCTGGAGTCAAACTGGGAGGGAGAGCATTATTTACAATGTAATCAGACCTGGAGTCAAACTGGGAGGGAGAACATTATTTACAATGTAATCAGACCTGGAGTCAGACTGGGAGGGAGAACATTATTTACAATGCAATCAGACCTGGAGTCAAACTGGGAGGGAGAGCATTATTTACAATGTAATCAGACCTGGAGTCAAACTGGGAGGGAGAACATTATTTACAATGTAATCAGACCTGGAGTCAAACTGGGAGGGAGAACATTATTTACAATGTAATCAGACCTGGAGTCAAACTGGGAGGGAGAACATTATTTACAATGCTTTCAGAAAATACCAACTGAAAAGGGACTAACTGTTCTGTAAACAGTTGTGTAAAACTCAGCAGATACACCATCAGTCCCAGGAGACCTCCAACAGAAAAGGGACTAACTGTTCTGTAAACAGTTGTGTAAAACTCAGCAGATACACCATCAGTCCCAGGAGACCTCCAACAGAAAAGGGACTAACTGTTCTGTAAACAGTTGTGTAAAACTCAGCAGATACACCATCAGTCCCAGGAGACCTCCAACAGAAAAGGGACTAACTGTTCTGTAAACAGTTGTGTAAAACTCAGCAGATACACCATCAGTCTCAGCAGATACACCATCAGTCCCGGGATACTTATTATTTTCAAGTTGTTCAATAGAATAAATGATGTGTTCAACTATAACAGGGTCATGACACTGTTCCCTGTCAGCCTCACCAACTGATTTCACATCCCCCAGACAATCAAAACAAAGAGTTGAGGACACCTCACAATACTGTAGAAGATGAGGACACCTCACGATACTGTAGAAGATGAGGACACCTCACAATACTGTAGAAGATGAGGACACCTCACAATACTGTAGAAGATGAGGACACCTCACAATACTGTAGAAGATGAGGACACCTCACAATACTGTAGAAGATGAGGACACCTCACAATACTGTAGAAGATGAGGACACCTCACAATACTGTAGAAGATGAGGACACCTCACAATACTGTAGAAGATGAGGACACCTCACAATACTGTAGAAGATGAGGACACCTCACAATACTGTAGAAGATGAGGACACCTCACAATACTGTAGAAGATGAGGACACCTCACAATACTGTAGAAGATGAGGACACCTCACAATACTGTAGAAGATGAGGACACCTCACAATACTGTAGAAGATGAGGACACCTCACGATACTGTAGAAGATGAGGACACCTCACAATACTGTAGAAGATGAGGACACCTCACGATACTGTAGAAGATGAGGACACCTCACAATACTGTAGAAGATGAGGACACCTCACAATACTGTAGAAGATGAGGACACCTCACAGTACTGTAGAAGATGAGGACACCTCACAATACTGTAGAAGATGAGGACACCTCACAATACTGTAGAAGATGAGGACACCTCACAGTACTGTAGAAGATGAGGACACCTCACAATACTGTAGAAGATGAGGACACCTCACAATACTGTAGAAGATGAGGACACCTCACAATACTGTAGAAGATGAGGACACCTCACAATACTGTAGAAGATGAGGACACCTCACAGTACTGTAGAAGATGAGGACACCTCACAATACTGTAGAAGATGAGGACACCTCACAATACTGTAGAAGATGAGGACACCTCACAATACTGTAGAAGATGAGGACACCTCACAATACTGTAGAAGATGAGGACACCTCACAATACTGTAGAAGATGAGGACACCTCACAATACTGTAGAAGATGAGGACACATCACAATACTGTAGAAGATGAGGACACCTCACAATACTGTAGAAGATGAGGACACCTCACAATACTGTAGAAGATGAGGACACCTCACAATACTGTAGAAGATGAGGACACCTCACAATACTGTAGAAGATGAGGACACCTCACAATACTGTAGAAGATGAGGACACCTCACAATACTGTAGAAGATGAGGACACCTCACAATACTGTAGAAGATGAGGACACCTCACAATACTGTAGAAGATGAGGACACCTCACAATACTGTAGAAGATGAGGACACCTCACAATACTGTAGAAGATGAGGACACCTCACGATACTGTAGAAGATGAGGACACCTCACAATACTGTAGAAGATGAGGACACCTCACGATACTGTAGAAGATGAGGACACCTCACAATACTGTAGAAGATGAGGACACCTCACAATACTGTAGAAGATGAGGACACCTCACAATACTGTAGAAGATGAGGACACCTCACAATACTGTAGAAGATGAGGACACCTCACAATACTGTAGAAGATGAGGACACCTCACGATACTGTAGAAGATGATGACACCTCACAATACTGTAGAAGATGAGGACACCTCACAATACTGTAGAAGATGAGGACACCTCACAATACTGTAGAAGATGAGGACACCTCACAATACTGTAGAAGATGAGGACACCTCACAATACTGTAGAAGATGAGGACACCTCACAATACTGTAGAAGATGAGGACACCTCACAATACTGTAGAAGATGAGGACACCTCACAATACTGTAGAAGATGAGGACACCTCACAATACTGTAGAAGATGAGGACACCTCACAATACTGTAGAAGATGCAACTGAAGATGGAGATTAATGTGGGTTCATCTGTGATGAGACAAGTCATATTTAATTGCTGAATTGTATTATTTTTAGAGTGGTATTTTTCTAACCTGAAAATAAACATTAATTTAGTTCACCCTCCTCCATTTCTACCTAAATCTGACTAAGGTTCCGTCTGCTTTCAGTCTATACATATCATCCAACTGGTGTTGTAGATCAAACAGAACAGATTTATCCTCCTCCATTTCTACCTACATCTGACACAGGTTCCGTCTGCTTTCAGTCTATACATATCATCCAACTGGTGTTGTAGATCAAACAGAACAGATTTATCCTCCTCCATTTCTACCTACATCTGACTAAGGTTCCGTCTGCTTTCAGTTTATACATATCATCCAACTGGTGTTGTAGATCAAACAGAACAGATTTATCCTCCTCCATTTCTACCTACATCTGACTAAGGTTCCGTCTGCTTTCAGTTTATACATATCATCCAACTGGTGTTGTAGATCAAACAGAACAGATGTATCCTCCTCCATTTCTACCTACATCTGACACAGGTTCCGTCTGCTTTCAGTCTATACATATCATCCAACTGGTGTTGTAGATCAAACAGAACAGATGTATCCTCCTCTGAAAGACTTTCAACAGGCTTTTGAACAAGACAGGTGATCTTTGTAATGACACTTTCTTCTTCAGCTCTCCTGGTCTTGGCAACAAAACTCTCATGTTTTCTTGCATATTTTCCAACCATAAAAAGCTCCCAGTTATTACTGTATGAATTGTTATTCATAGCGTTGTTCCTGAAGTGTGTAATTACATTGTTTATCTCCATCTGGACCAACTCATGTTTTAATATAGAGCTATTAAGCTTCCAATAGGATGCTCTGCCAGGGCCATTATCAGAGATAAACAGTGTAATGTCAGTATAAACAGCTCTATGGTCAGTAAGGGCCATTATCAGAGATCAACAGCTCTATGATCAGTAAGGGCCATTATCAGAGATACACAGTGTAATGTCAGTATAAACAGCTCTATGATCAGTAAGGGCCATTATCAGAGATAAACAGTGTAATGTCAATATAAACAGCTCTATGATCAGTAAGGGCCATTATCAGAGATCAACAGTGTAATGTCAATATAAACAGCTCTATGATCAGTAAGGGCCATTATCAGAGATCAACAGTGTAATGTCAATATAAACAGCTCTATGATCAGTAAGGGCCATTATCAGAGATCAACTGTGTAATGTCAATATAAACAGCTCTATGATCAGTAAGGGCCATTATCAGAGATAAACAGTGTAATGTCAATATAAACAGCTCTATGATCAGTAAGGGCCATTATCAGAGATCAACAGTGTAATGTCAGTATAAACAGCTCTATGGTCAGTAAGGGCCATTATCAGAGATACACAGTGTAATGTCAATATAAACAGCTCTATGATCAGTAAGGGCCATTATCAGAGATAAACAGTGTAATGTCAATATAAATAGCTCTATGATCAGTAAGGGCCATTATCAGAGATAAACAGTGTTATGTCACTATAAACAGCTCTATGATCAGTAAGGGCCATTATCAGAGATGAACAGTGTAATGACAATATAAACAGCTCTATGATCAGTAAGGGCCATTATCAGAGATAAACAGTGTAATGACAATATAAACAGCTCTATGATCAGTAAGGGCCATTATCAGAGATCAACAGTGTAATGTCAATATAAACAGCTATATGACCAGTAAGGGCCATTATCAGTGATAAACAGTGTAATGTCAATATAAACAGCTCTATGATCAGTAAGGGCCAATATCAGAGATAAACAGTGTAATGTCAATATAAACAGCTCTATGATCAGTAAGGGCCATTATCAGAGATAAACAGTGTAATGTCAATATAAACAGCTCTATGATCAGTAAGGGCCATTATCAGAGACAAACAGTGTAATGTCAGTATAAACAGCTCTATGGTCAGTAAGGGCCATTATCAGAGATAAACAGTGTAATGTCATTATAAACAGCTCTATGGTCAGTAAGGGCCATTATCAGAGATGCACAGTGTAATGTCAATATAAACAGCTCTATGATCAGTAAGGGCCATTATCAGAGATCAACAGTGTAATGTCAATATAAACAGCTCTATGGTCAGTAAGGGCCATTATCCGAGATAAACAGTGTAATGTCATTATAAACAGCTCTATGGTCAGTAAGGGCCATTATCAGAGATAAACAGTGTGATGTCAGTATAAACAGCTCTATGGTCAGAAAGGGGAGTGACCAGGATGTAAACAGAAATAGCCTGTTAATCAAAACATTTCGACACCAACCAAAGATCTGTGGTGATTGTCTGGAGTGGGTCTTATTACTCCAAGTGAAAGACTCGTCATTAGGAAACTTTACTCTCCAAATATATACAATATCAAACCTTTCCATCAACTGCCTCAAACTAATATTCATAGAAATGAACTGTCCTGGAGGCCAAACTAATATTCATAGAAATGAACTGTCCTGGAGGCCAAACTAATATTCATAGAAATGGACTGTCCTGGAGGCCAAACTACTATTCATAGAAATTAACTGTCCTGGAGGCCAAACTAATATTCATAGAAATGGACTGTCCTGGAGGCCAAACTAATATTCATAGAAATGAACTGTCCTGGAGGCCAAACTAATATTCATAGAAATGAACTGTCCTGGAGGCCAAACTAATATTCATAGAAATGAACTGTCCTGGAGGCCAAACTAATATTCATAGAAATGAACTGTCCTGGAGGCCAAACTAATATTCATAGAAATGAACTGTCCTGGAGGCCAAACTAATATTCATAGAAATGAACTGTCCTGGAGGCCAAACTAATATTCATAGAAATGAACTGTCCTGGAGGCCAAACTAATATTCATAGAAATGAACTGTCCTGGAGGCCATCTGTCATTTAAATGATTCAGAGACATATTAAAATCCCCACCTACTATAAGTAAAGCATTAGGGAACTTGGTTAGCCTACTATAAGTAAAGCATTAGGGAACTTGGTTAGCCTACTATAAGTAAAGCATTAGGGAACTTGGTTAGCCTACTATAAGTAAAGCATTAGGGAACTTGGTTAGCCTACTACAAGTAAAGCATTAGGGAACTTGGTTAGCCTACTATAGTAAAGCATTAGGGAACTTGGTTAGCCTACTATACGTAAAGCATTAGGGAACTTGGTTAGCCTACTATAAGTAAAGCATTAGGGAACTTGGTTAGCCTACTATAAGTAAAGCATTAGGGAACTTGGTTAGCCTACTATAAGTAAAGCATTAGGGAACTTGGTTAGCCTACTATAAGTAAAGCATTAGGGAACTTGGTTAGCCTACTATAAGTAAAGCTTTAGGGAACTTGGTTAGCCTACTATAAGTAAAGCATTAGGGAACTTGGTTAGCCTACTATAAGTAAAGCATTAGGGAACTTGGTTAGCCTACTATAAGTAAAGCATTAGGGAACTTGGTTAGCCTACTATAAGTAAAGCTTTAGGGAACTTGGTTAGCCTACTATAAGTAAAGCATTAGGGAACTTGGTTAGCCTACTATAAGTAAAGCATTAGGGAACTTGTTTAGCCTACTATAAGTAAAGCATTAGGGAACTTGGTTAGCCAATGGAGAATACGCTTTTCCAAAGATTCAAGTCACTGATCATTTTCAAGTTTGGAATTGAACCAATAAATGTTGGTAATAATGATGATGTCGTTACAGTTGATGACAAGACACAGGAAGTGACCAATAGGGTCCCAGTCTGAGTGTAAAATACTTCCATTGAACTGATTCATTAGAGTGGTGACTCCAGCAGAGAGTTCAGAACCAGGAGAGAGACACAAATCATTTCCCCACTGACATCTGTAGAAGTTGACATCAATCTGTTTTAAGCTGTTTGGCAATATAAAAATAAGGCCTTGTGCTTTACATGATTTCTTAACCCCCCGGCATTGAGTGAAACTATAGACAACGACAAAGTGGAATATAGAACAGAAAGTAAGACGAGATGAACAACACTAGTAAAAACTCTAGTAAAACTGAGAAGAAACCAGAGCTGCACAACATATAGATTTAAATGGTTGAGGGAGAATAGTGTAGATTAACAGAGATAACTGTCAGACCTCCATATAGATTTAAATGATTGGGTGAGAATAGTGGAGCATAACAGAGATAACTGTCAGACCTCCATATAGATTTAAATGATTGAGTGAGAATAGTGGAGCATAACAAAGATAACTGTCAGACCTCCATATAGATTTAAATGATTGAGGGAGAATAGTGTAGCATAACAGAGATAACTGTCAGACCTCCATATAGATTTAAATGATTGAGTGAGAATAGTGGAGCATAACAGAGATAAGTGTCAGACCAAGATACAAGAGAGCTCACTGCCTTTACTGCAGGTAAAAACAGCAAAAGTGAGAGAAAAAATAAAATTATCTATATCCATTACTCCAGTAGTCATGTTTAGTTAGAACAAAAGTTAATTCACCTCAGAGCTGGGAGTGAGATCTGTTCACATCAGAGGTAGATAACTAGGTATGTTGACTATCAGTCACAGTCTGGGAGTGAGATCTGTTCACATCAGAGGTAGATAACTAGATATGTTGACTATCATTCACTGTCTGGGAGTGAGATCTGCTCACATCAGAGGTAGATAACTAGGTATGTTGACTATCAGTCACAGTCTGGGAGTGAGATCTGCTCACATCAGAGGTAGATAACTAGGTATGTTGACTATCAGTCACAGTCTGGGAGTGAGATCTGCTCACATCAGAGGTAGATAACTAGGTATGTTGACTATCAGTCACAGTCTGGGAGTGAGATCTGCTCACATCAGAGGTAGATAACTAGGTATGTTGACTATCAGTTACAGTCTATGACCGTCCTCAAGGAGGAACATCAGCAAGTTTCCACTGTCCATACCTGCCTACTCCTTTAACACCAGACAACATGATTAATGTTTCCACTGTCCATACCTGCCTACTCCTTTAACACCAGAGACAACATGATTAATGTTTCCACTGTCCATACCTGCCTACTCCTTTAACACCAGAGACAACATGATTAATGTTTCCACTGTCCATACCTGCCTACTCCTTTAACACCAGAGACAACATGATTAATGTTTCCACTGTCCATACCTGCCTACTCCTTTATCACCAGAGACAACATGATTAATGTTTCCACTGTCCATACCTGCCTACTCCTTTAACACCAGAGACAACATGATGAATGTTTCCACTGTCCATACCTGCCTACTCCTTTAACACCAGAGACAACATGATTAATGTTTCCACTGTCCATACCTGCCTACTCCTTTAACACCAGAGACAACATGATGAATGTTTCCACTGTCCATACCTGCCTACTCCTTTAACACCAGAGACAACATGATTAATGTTTCCACTGTCCATACCTGCCTACTCCTTTAACACCAGAGACAACATGATTAATGTTTCCACTGTCCATACCTGCCTACTCCTTTAACACCAGAGACAACATGATTACTGTTTCCACTGTCCATACCTGCCTACTCCTTTAACACCAGAGACAACATGATTAATGTTTCCACTGTCCATACCTGCCTACTCCTTTAACACCAGAGACAACATGATTAACTTGGACTATTAAAAGGACCAGGATGAACCAAACTAGTTTACAGGCAAATACTTAGAAGGGAGGATTAAAGCTCCCCAACATGTAATTATATCAAGAAGACTTTATAACTGCCCTGATAGGCTCTTTATTGACAACTCTAATAGGACAATTATATCAAGAAGACTTTATAACTGCCCTGATAGGCTCTTTATTGACAACTCTAATAGGACAATTATATCAAGAAGACATTATAACTGCCCTGATAGGCTCTTTATTGACAACTCTAATAGGACAATTATATCAAGAAGACTTTATAACTGTCCTGATAGGCTCTTTACCTACAACTCTAATAGGACAATTATATCAAGAAGACTTTATAACTGCCCTGATAGGCTCTTTATTGACAACTCTAATAGGACAATTATATCAAGAAGACTTTATAACTGCCCTGATTGGCTCTTTATTGACAACTCTAACAGGACAATTATATCAAGAAGACTTTATAACTGCCCTGATTGGCTCTTTATTGACAACTCTAACAGGACAATTATATCAAGAAGACTTTATAACTGCCCTGATAGGCTCTTTATTGACAACTCTAATAGGACAATTATATCAAGAAGACTTTATAACTGTCCTGATAGGCTCTTTACCTACAACTCTAATAGGACAATTATATCAAGAAGACTTTATAACTGCCCTGATAGGCTCTTTATTGACAACTCTAATAGGACAATTATATCAAGAAGACTTTATAACTGTCCTGATAGGCTCTTTACCTACAACTCTAACAGGACAATTATATCAAGAAGACTTTATAACTGCCCTGATAGGCTCTTTATTGACAACTCTATTAGGACAATTATATCAAGAAGACTTTATAACTGCCCTGATTGGCTCTTTATTGACAACTCTAATAGGACAATTATATCAAGAAGACTTTATAACTGTCCTGATAGGCTCTTTATTGACAACTCTAATAGGACAATTTGGGTCGACATGGAAGAAGAACTCAATGCCCCATTTAGAGCATCATATTATCTGAGTCAACACTTAAATGTGGGACTGCAGAATCCCATAATGTCCCAAACTAAGAAATATGGAGTCAGATAAATAAGAGACAGACATCTTCACCTTTCCTGACAAGCTCTGCTTCGTTATGGAACAACCATGAATACTAATTAGGAGGAAAGGTGGTTGTCTGGAGAGAGTGGGATAGGTTTTGTTTTAGCCTCAACACTAATACATTTCACTTCTGCTTTTAGTGTCAACTTGAATTAGAGTGTGGCTGTGGAAGACTGGTCCCTTAATGATGTATGCAAGTTTCTGAGTACCAATGATCTCCATGATTCCATCCCATCATTCCAAGGTTCACAGTCTTTCTGAAGAATGCCAACTCTATTCTATTGTCCACTTTGCCACGAGCAACATTATCTGTGTCCAGACCACTCACACATATTGGCCTCTATCACCAGCATGAACCAAATGTTCTAACTACCTGTGGAGTTAATGGGTGTGGGAAAACAAATAGATGTTTCAGCTTCTATCGGTCACACATCTACCAAAACCACACAGAGCTTTTAAGCGCCAACTTAGATGAGAATTGTCCTCATGATGAATTTGAGACTGGGACTGATCCCATTGAAGATGACATGAGACTGGGACTGATCCCATTGAAGATGACATGAGCGACGTAGAGAGTCTGCCAGAGGCTGAATATGTTCAAGACACAGAGATCAACACTGAGCAGCTAATTGAACGTCTCTAAAACAATATCTGTCTTTTTATTTAGTAAACCAGGAAAGAACACTGCATCCCAGCTACGGTACAGAATAACATTGTTGAGGACCTCAGAACCATGTTGATGCATTATGACCCACTACAGTCCCCTCAGGTTCCATCTGACAAATAAACTAATAGATGTGGTTGAACAGGACGATCTCAGGGACTTGCTTAACAACTCTGCAGTATTTGAGGAAGGCATTAGATGCATAATCTCTGAGTGGATGCTGGAGCATTACTGTGTGAAAGAAGTGGGCGTTATCAGGACAACTGAAGTACCACTTACATTTCCCCCAGGCTACATGAATATAAAGAGACATGAGACAAAACAATCATAATGAATCAGATTACATGGAGAGGAGGACCTGATCCTAGATCATAATGAATCAGATTACATGGAGAGGAGGACCTGATCCTAGATCATAATGAATCAGATTACATGGAGAGGGGGGACCTGATCCTAGATCATAATGAATCAGATTACATGGAGAGGAGGACCTGATCCTAGATCATAATGAATCAGATTACATGGAGAGGGGGACCTGATCCTAGATCATAATGAATCAGATTACATGGAGAGGAGGACCTGATCCTAGATCATAATGAATCAGATTACATGGACAGAGGGACCTGATCTCAAAAATCCCCCAAAGGCTCTTTTAAAGAACTTTTATAAATCATCTCCTCATCTTGAGGAGTCACCTGTGACAGTATTCATAAAGAGTAGGAGAGCTGATCTAGGATCAGTTTAGTCTTTAAGATCATAATGAATCAGATTACATGGAGAGGAGGGACCTGATCCTAGATCAGAATTAACCAGATTACATGGAGAGGAGACCTGATCCTAGATCATAATGCATCAGATTACAGGGAGAGGGGGGACCTGATCCTAGATCATAATTAACCAGATTACATGGAGAGGGGGGACCTGATCCTAGATCAGAATTAACCAGATTACATGGAGAGGGGACCTGATCCTAGATCATAATGCATCAGATTACAGGGAGAGGGGGGACCTGATCCTAGATCAGCACACCTCCTCTGAGACACTTCCCAGAAGTCACCAGGACCAAGAAACCAAACACTTCAAATGGTAAATTCTAGTTACAGCAGGTGTTTACTGCCATCTAGTGGAAGATACCAATATAACACTTTATTATCAGGGTGGGGAGGCGGCTGAGCTGAAACAGAAAGTAAACTTGTTCTTTTGTTCAGGATCCATTTTGAGACGACAGAGCAGAAAACACGAAATGGGGAGAAGAAAAAAAAAGAAGTAAGTATCTTTGAACAATAATTTATTCTAATGGACAGAGTAAGAGAATGAATAGCTGGAAAGCTAAATTACTAGATAGTAGAACTGCTACTTGAGCTGAGTTGCTGACAGACAGCAGTTTTCAAAGTGTAAACTAATCAGTTGACCTACATGTTATCAGTAACACGTCTGGTAAAGATGGTGGAAGAGCTTTTCAATGATATGGTTTTATGTTTATCTCAGGGTTTCTCAATCCTTTTGTTCTTACCAGCACTTACACACCTGATTCAACTAATCATCACATATTTTAAGACAGTTTAATATTTGAGGCATACAAATGAACATTCTCAAATTAAAACCTTTTGGATTTGTAGGCCTGTTAACAATTATTAAAGTCCTACAGTAACATTTTGGAGGATAAACAGCTAAACTTGGTATAGAGTAAATTATACGTTTATCAAAAATAATGTAAGAGAGATGTCTTGAAGAGACGCGTCTGGGATTAGAACTCTGTGTCTCTGCGACAGTGGGAAGTTTGTTTTGCATGGCCCGGTGCTACAGGTGGGTGGACATATATTTTAAGGACCAATGGAATGGTGTAAAATGTGTAAACTCTGCTCACCCGGGGAGCCGGGCAATGCAAAACGAATTCACCCAGTGACCGTTACTTTATTTCCTGATATGAAATGGAAAGTAATTTTGTAGCCGACGCAGTTCCAGAATGTCTGTTGAAACTGTGTCTCATATGGAACGTTAGAACAGTGGTGGAAACAGAACTCAGTTCCAGAATGTCTGTTGAAACTGTGTCTCATATGGAACGTTAGAACAGTGGTGGAAACAGAACTCAGTTCCAGAATGTCTGTTGAAACTGTGTCTCATATGGAACGTTAGAACAGTGGTGGAAACAGAACTCAGTTCCAGAATGTCTGTTGAAACTGTGTCTCATATGGAACGTTAGAACAGTGGTGGAAACAGAATTCAGTTCCAGAATGTCTGTTGAAACTGTGTCTCATATGGAACGTTAGAACAGTGGTGGAAACAGAACTCAGTTCCAGAATGTCTGTTGAAACTGTGTCTCATATGGAACGTTAGAACAGTGGTGGAAACAGAACTCAGTTCCAGAATGTCTGTTGAAATTGTGTCTCATATGGAACGTTAGAACAGTGGTGGAAACAGAACTCAGTTCTCAAACTGGAGTAAAAGTAAAGATTCCTTCATAGAAAATGACTCAAATAAAAGTGAAAATCACCCAGTAAAATACTACTTCAGGAAAAGTCTAAAAGTATTTGGTTTTAAATATAATTAAGTATTAAAAGTAAAAGTAAAGTAGTGATAATTTAATTATAATTTTATTAATCAAACCAGATGGCACAATTTCCATGTTATTTTAATTGACGGATAGCCAGGGTCACACTCCTACACTCAGACACCATTTAAAAACAAAGCATTTGTGTTTAGTGAGTCCATTTCCTGTCCTGCTAAGCATTCAACATGTAAGGAGTACTTTTGTCTGTCAGGGAAAATGTACGGAGTAAAAAGTACATCATTTTATTTATGACTGTAGTGAAGTAAAAGTAAAAGTTGTTAAAATATATATATTAAAGTAAAGTACAGATTCCCCCAAAACTACTGAAGTAGTACTTTAAAGTATTTTACTGAAGTACTTTACACCACTGCATTAGAAGACAGGTAAATGTGTTGATTTGAAGGAAAGACGGGCAGATTCTGGTAGGTCGGCTACGAACTATTATAAAGTTAGGTCGTCGTCAGACATTCAACAGTCACAGTAGGTTTGAGCTACAGTATGATCACTAATCATGCCGACCAACCTGATGGTCTCTGTTGGAAATGTTGTGAAAAGAATCTGGCCTCGGCTATAAATATCTGGCATTACTCATCTCATATGTATATACTGTATTCTATACTATTCTACTGTACCTTAGTCTATGCCGTTCTGACATTGTGACCAATAACATTTGACTTGATTTAGATTAGGCTACATACACTACATGACCAAAAGTATGTGGACACCTGCTAGTCGAACATCTCCTTCCAAAATCATAGGCATTCTTATGGAGTTGGTCAGCCCTTTGCTGCAAGAACAGCCTCCACTCTTCTGGGAAGGCTTTCCAGTAGATGTTGGAACATTGCTGCAGGGACTTACTTCCGTTCAGCCACAAGCGCATTAGGGAGGTCGGGCACTGATATTGGGTGATTAGGCCTGGCTCGAAGTCAGTGTTCCAATTCATCCCAAAGGTGTTCGATGGGGTTGAGGTCAGGGCTCTGTGCAGGCCAGTCAAGTTCTTCCACACCGATTTCGACAAGTCATTTCTGTATGGACCTCGATTTGTGCACGGGGACATTGTCATGCTGAAACTGGAAAGGGCCTTCCCCAAACTGCCCAAGACTATTTTTCCTCCGCCACCAAACTTTACAGTTGGCACAATGCATTTGGGCAGGAAGCGTTTTCCTGGCATCCACCAAACCCAGATTCCACTGCTCCAGAGTCCAATGGCAGCGAGCTTTACACCACTCAAGCTGATGCTTGGCATTGCGCAAGGTGATCTTGTGTGTGGCTGCTTGGCCATGGAAACCCATTTCATGAAGCTCCCGACGAACAGTTATTTTGCTTTTAGTGTTATTTTGCTGACATTGCAGTTTGAAATTCGGTATTAGGTGTTGCAACCGAGGACAGACCATTTTTATGTGCTTCCGCACTTGGCGGGCCTGTTCTCTGCGCTTGAGTGGCCTACCACTTCACTGTTGAGCCGTTGTTGCTCCAAGACGTTTCCACTTCACAATAACAGCACTCACAGTTGACCGGGGCAGCTCTAGCAGGGCAGGAATTTGACCAACTGACATGTTGGAAAGGTGGCATCCTATGACGGTGCCACGTTGAAAGGCACTGAGATCTTCCGTTAGGTCATTCTACTGCCAATGTTCGTCTGTGGAGATTGCATGGTGGTGTGCTCGATTTTATACACCTGTCAGCAACAGGTGTGGCTGAAATAGCCGAATCCACTAATTTGAAGGGGTGTCCACATACTTTTGTATATATAGTGGACATTCTCTGTCCTGCTACTGGTAGGACTATAACATTATGTGAACTGACCTGAACAGGTTTAGACTGGTCATCTATGATATGTAGGTTATATACAGTACATTCTGTGTCCTGCTACTGGTAGGACTATAACATTATGTGAACTGACCTGAACATGTTTAGGCTGGTCATCTATGATATGTAGGCTGTAGCTGAGGTAAAGACCTTGATCTGCATATCACTAAAAAAACACTATTATACATTATAACCGAGCCTAAAAAAAAAAAAGTTTCTGAATAGATCAAAGATTTCCCCCTCAGATCAATCAAGTCCGTTTTAGCCCTTCTGTCTATATTCTCAGATACGTTTAGAAAAGAAAGAACAGACTGAAAGACAATAAATAGCCTACTTTTAGTGAATAAAAACAAGTGTGAGACATGGCCTTGTGTTGCTGTACTGTCTATAACTACCTTAACAAACTGTGACTTATTATTATTATTATTATTATTGTTATTATTATTATTATTGTTGCTGTACTGTCTAGAACTACCTTACCAAACTGTGACTTATTATTATTGACAGTTACCATGGCGATGAAATGTCACAACTACATGTTCATGTGATGCATTAAATCACCTGACTGTTTCTCTGTCTGTCAGTAAATGTTTTATTTCTCAAACAGATAATGAATACATGAGAACAATTGACAATCAAAAGTTAGTTGTCACTGTGTTAACCACAACCAACATGTTGGATCTCTGTTTAGTTGTCACTGTGTTAACCACAACCAACATGCTGGATCTCTGTTTAGTTGTCACTGTGTTAACCACAACCAACATGTTGGATCTCTGTTTAGTTGTCACTGTGTTAACCACAACCAACATGTTGGATCTCTGTTTAGTTGTCACTGTGTTAACCACAACCAACATGTTGGATCTCTGTTTAGTTGTCACTGTGTTAACCACAACCAACATGTTGGATCTCTGTTTAGTTGTCACTGTGTTAACCACAACCAACATGTTGGATCTCTGTTTAGTTGTCACTGTGTTAACCACAACCAACATGTTGGATCTCTGTTTAGTTGTCACTGTGTTAACCACAACCAACATGTTGGATCTCTGTTTAGTTGTCACTGTGTTAACCACAACCAACATGCTGGATCTCTGTTTAGTTGTCACTGTGTTAACCACAACCAACATGTTGGATCTCTGTTTAGTTGTCACTGTGTTAACCACAACCAACATGTTGGATCTCTGTTTAGTTGTCACTGTGTTAACCACAACCAACATGTTGGATCTCTGTTTAGTTGTCACTGTGTTAACCACAACCAACATGTTGGATCTCTGTTTAGTTGTCACTGTGTTAACCACAACCAACATGTTGGATCTCTGTTTAGTTGTCACTGAGTTAACCACAACCAACATGTTGGATCTCTGTTTAGGGGTCAGTGCTCTAAAATGAGTCTCTCTGGGAAGAGAGAGGAGGGGGGCCCTGCCTCTAAAATGCATCTCTCTGGGGGACATGACACCAAAGCTAAGAGGTAAGATGACGTTGATGGCGTCCCCGTACAGAACTGTCCGCGTCCCCGTTCGGTGTGGCGCCAAGCCGGTTACGCGCAGAGTGGACTGAGGTGATCTTGGGGAATAACGACGGAGTTTGTTACAGTGTTGAGACACCGAAGTTTACTGTTCAATTTGCTTTTTTCTTTACGGTCAGGGACAGTGTGAGTGTAGCCAGATCCTTTTCACTCTCTATCCTTGTTTCATTTTGTGGTTCATCGGATTCATCATCGAGACGAGGGACAGACGAACGACCTGCTAACTAACCAAGCTAATTAAAGCTCGGTAAGCTAGCTAGCTACTCTACCAGCAGCATCCTAGTTATCCTAGCTATTCGGAACAGCTCGGTAATCTAGCTAGCTACTCTACCAGCAGCATCCTAGTTATCCTAGCTAGTCGGAACAGCTCGGTGATCTAGCTAGTTATCCTAGCTAGTCGGTACAGCTCGGTAATCTAGCTAGCTACTCTACCAGCAGCATCCTAGTTATCCAAGCTAGTCGGTACAGCTCGGTAATCTAGCTAGCTACTCTACCAGCAGCATCCTAGTTATCCAAGCTAGTCGGTACAGCTCGGTAAGCTAGCTAGCTACTCTACCAGCAGCATCCTAGTTACCATAGCTACCACTACATCATCACCGGCTGTCTGCATTTCTTGTGGACCGATGGAGCTCCCCGGTTGTTTCTTCCACCTGTTAAATCCCGTGGAGGGCTTCTCCCTCTCTCGTTGACGGATGCTGGCTACCTCTGTCCGGTTCTCCTCTCTTCACGAGATGGACGGTAACTTTAGTGTTTAACCCGTCTGTGTCCAAGGACCAAACTTTTGAATATTATTTTCAGGGCGCCTTAATAGCAGGTATTGAACACCGGGTAAATAATCACTAGTCAGAACCTCAACCTCAGTATACATTCATTATAAAAATCATCTTAATGTCTGATATTGTGAGTAAACAACCTCGAGAGTGCGTCTTCCAGCCCTCCAATAAATGACATCATTCAACCTTCCCGGTTAGTAAATTTACCTCGACGTGCCCCCGGAGAAGGCAGAGTAAAGACACCAGCCTTTTAGCGGGGCTGACAGACTGTCGACAACGCTCGCGACGCAAAATTAATTTCGTTATAAAAAATGACACACTGCTCTCGCGCGCCAACGAGCGTCTAGAAGTCAGTTCTATTTGTGACGCAGTTTCTCGCTGCATCTCCTCATTGGTTTATAGAAGCAGGTACTCACGTGGCATCTCGTCATTGGTTTATAGAAGCAGGTACCCACGTAACATCTCCTCATTTAGCAAAAAAACTGAACATAAACATAACTTCGTTAAATATAAAAGCTAAGCTCATTTACGAACATTTCTAGAAAATATATAGCTTTTTTTTCTTTTCTTCTGTTTCCCCATCTGAGCTCAGAGTAGATGAGAGATGTAATGTTTGTCTCTGTTGTGTTGAAGTCCAATCAAGCAGGAGAGACCAGCCTCCCCTGTACCCAGCTGTGTGTCCATGAAGAGTGACTGGTCTATGGGTCGTCCTATACACTTTAGAGAGGGAGACTTTTCTACTGAACAAAGGTAAGAAGAACTCATGGGTCATGGTCAGTGAGTTAAACAACACTGTCTCTAGTCATTTCTCCTCTCCCATTTTCCAATTTATTTTTTGTTGTTTTTCATAATCCATAGGCTAATCATTTTGTCCATTTGCATAGTCCTAAAACAATATTAAACAAACACAATATTCCCTACGTGTGTGTGTGTGTGTGTGTGTGTGTGTGTGTGAACTCCCTGGGTGAGGAGATGTAATCTCATGTTTTGTCCACAGAAACCAACAGGAGAGATCAGAGATTCTCAGTGGTCATTCTTCCCAGAGTCATCAAACAGACCTGGCCTCCATATTCAGTGTATGTGGTCCTGTTATGTACATTTGTTTTTGTTTACCTCAAGTAAAGTTGATCTGTCAATCATTCATTAATGTGTTGATGAGAAATAATTTAATATCTTGCTTAACTTATTTACTTTATTTATTTCAGTTGCTTGAAGAGAATATTATGACATTTCTGAAGAACGAGCTGAAGATGTTCAAGAGGATTCTTAGTCCAGAACTCCCAGAAGGCTTTGAGAGTCAGAAGCAGGATAAGGAAGTGGTGGATGAGAAGCAGGAGAGCAGTGCCAGAGAGGGGGCTCTGAAGATCACACTGCACATCCTGAGGAAAATGAACCAGAAGGAGCTTGCTGACACACTGGAGAAATGTAAGATCTGTCTGCCTCATGTTGAATGATGTTTTATAACATTTAAAAGCTGTAGCTAAAGTACAGCTAAAGTAGCTGTGTAACTCAATGATATTGTAGCAGCCTTAATACAACACCTAGTGACCTCATCAAGTAGCAGCAGGGATGTGTTGTGGTGATTAATTTAGAGAGAGAGAGAGAGAGACAACATTAATAATACCATCAATAATACCAATAATAATATAATCAAGTCACACCAGTCTGTAATGCACTATGAAAACATTTACACATTTATACAGGCAGTTAAGATAATAAATTATTATAATTTAAGCACCATAACAGTCCTACAATACTGTAGACATTAAAAAAGACATAATATTAATATCCTCTTCATTCAGATGATCCTGCTGTGATTTGCCAACGTGAACTCAAATCAAATCTAAAGAAGAAGTTTCAATGTGTATTTGAGGGGATCGCTAAACAAGGAAACCCAACACTTCTCAATAAGATATACACAGAGCTCTACATCACAGAGGGTGGAACAGGAGAGGTCAATAATGAACATGAGCTGAGACAGATTGAGACAACAATCAGGAAACAAGCAAGACCAGAGACTGCAATCAAATGTAACGACATCTTCAAACCCTTAACTGGACAAGATAAACTTATCAGAACTGTGCTGACAAAGGGAGTCGCTGGCATTGGAAAAACAGTCTCTGTGCAGAAGTTCACTCTCGACTGGGCTGAAGGAAAGGCAAATCAGGATGTCCAATTTGTATTTTCATTCCCTTTTCGGGAGCTGAATTTGATGAAAGAGGACAAACACACGTTCATTGAACTTCTCCATCACTTCTCAATGGTAACCAAACAATCAAGAATCTCCAACTACGACAAATACAAAGTTCTGTTCATCTTTGATGGTCTGGATGAGTGCCGACTGCCACTAGACTTCCAGAAGAACAAGATCTGTTGGGACGTCACAGAGTCAACCTCAGTGGATGTTCTGCTGACAAATCTCATCAAGGGAGATCTGCTCCCCTCTGCTCTCCTCTGGATAACTACCCGACCTGCAGCAGCCCATAAGATCCCTTCAGGGTGTGTTGACCAGGTGACAGAGGTACGAGGGTTCAATGACCCACAGAAGGAGGAGTACTTCAGGAATAGATTCAGTGACGAGGACCTGGCCAGCAGAATCATCTCACACATAAAGACATCAAGGAGCCTCCACATCATGTGCCACATTCCAGTCTTCTGTTGGATTTCTGCAACAGTCCTTGAACACATGCTGGAACATAAGAGAGAAGAGATGCCCAAGACTCTGACTGAGATGTACACACACCTTGTAGTGTTTCATACCAAACAGAAGAGTGAAAAGTATCTTGGGAAAGAAGAGACAGGTCCACACTGGAATAAAGAGAGCATTCTGTCACTGGGAAAACTGGCTTTCCAACAGCTTGTGAAGGGCAATCTGATTTTCTATGAAGAAGACCTGAAAGAAGCTGGCATTGATGTCAATGAAGCCTCAGTGTACTCAGGATTGTGCACACAGCTCTTTAAAGAGGAATGTGGGCTGTACCAGTACAAGGTGTACTGCTTTGTTCATCTGAGCATTCAGGAGTTTCTGGCTGCTGTATATGTGTTCCTCTCATTCATCAACAACAATGAGAATCTAATGGATGAACTGCAAACAAACGACGAGCCTGAAGTTACTTTCTACAAGAGTGCTGTGGATAAAGCCTTACAAAGTGAGACGGGAAACCTGGACCTTTTCCTCCGCTTCCTTCTGGGCCTCTCACTGGAGTCCAATCAGAAGCACTTACGAGGTCTACTGACAAAGACAAGAAGCAGCTCACAGAGCCATGAAGAAACAGTCAAGTACATCAAGGAGAAGATGAGGGAGAATCCTTCTCCAGAGAGGTGCATCAATCTGTTCCACTGTCTGAATGAACTGAATGACCATTCTCTAGTGGAGGAGATCCAAAGATACCTGAGATCAGGAAATCTCTCTAGAGCCAAACTGTCACTTGCACAGTGGTCAGCTCTGGTCTTTGTGTTGCTGACTTCAGAAAAGGAGCTGGATGTGTTTGACCTAAAGAAATACTCCAGATCAGAGGAAGGTCTTCTGAGGCTGCTGCCAGTGGTCAAAGCCGAGTTGTTCTGTGAGTACATAACATGACATTTATGTAGTAATCATCAAGAAGAAATATTCAGTTTTGGGTTAATTATATAATATTATATTGAATGACATGTTGAATCCGTGCATTGATTTTCAATCTAGTATAACAATATGACCACACAATTCTAGGAGATGGAAGATGAATCTATATGTTGTTTGGGAGAATCAACCAATCAACCAAATACATCTGCTATTTTCCTTCTACACTTCTGGTGTTAAATGTGTGAGTCATGATGATCTCTTTGTCAGGCTGTCAGGCTGTGGAGTCACAGAGGAAGGATGTGCTTCTCTGGTGTCAGCTCTGAGGTCGAACCCCTCACACCTGAGAGAGCTGGACCTGAGTAACAATGACCTGAAGGATTCAGGAGTGAAGCTGCTCTCTGATGGACTGGGGAATCCCCACTGTAAACTGGAGACTCTGAGGTCAGTATTCCTGTAGCTGGTCAACAAGTGATAACTGTTCACCAGATCCACATGTGTTTACCAGGCACACATACACCATATGTGTTTGGACAGTGAAGCTTAGAGTTTTACATTTGGTGCTTTGCTCCAGCATTTTGGATTTGAGATAGAATGTTTCATATTAGGAGACAGTACAGAATGTCACCTTTTATTTAAAGGTATGTACAGTATGTATTTTACAGTTTAGAAATGAAAGCACTTTATGTATCTAGTTCTCCAATTTGAAAAAAGTCGTAATCATTTGGACATATTCATTTAGTCAAAAGTTTAGTCCAATATTTTTCTGCAGTGATTTCATCAGGCTTGTGATTCTACAAACTTGTTGAATACATTTACAATAATTCATTTGCAGTTTGTCTTGGTTGTGTTTTAGATTATTTTCCTAATAGAAACTGAAGGGTGAATAATGTCCTGTCATTTTGGAGTCACTTCACTTGTATTGTCAGTAAGAATAGAAGATGTTTCTGAACACTTCTACATTCATGTGGATGCTATGTGATTATGAATAATCATGAATGACTCGTGAATGATGATGAATGAGAAAGTTAGAGGCACCAAGATCAAACCCCCTCTGTTATTGGTAATGGTGAGAGGTTAGCATGTTTTGTTGTATCCTCTGATATTGGTAATGGTGAGAGGTTAGCATGTTTTGTTGTAGCCTCTGTTATTGGTAATGGTGAGAGGTTAGCATGTTTTGTTTTAGTCTCTGTTATTGGTAATGGTGACAGGTTAGCATGTTTTGTTGTAGCCTCTGTTATTGGTAATGGTGAGAGGTTAGCATGTTTTGTTGTAGCCTCTAACTACTTCCGGCGCCGACAGAGATGGCCGCCTGGTCTCGCTGCGTTCCTAGGAAACTATGCAGTTTTTTGTTTTTTTACGTGTTATTTCTTACATTAGTACCCCAGGTCATCTTAGGTTTCATTACATACAGTCGAGAAGAACTACTGAACATAAGAGCAGCGTCAACTCACCATCAGTACGACCAAGAATATGACTTTCGCGAAGCGGATCCTGTGTTCTGCCTGTTCACCCAGGACAACAGAATGGATCCCAGCCGGCGACCCCAAAAAACGACCTCGTAAAAGGGGAAAACGAAGCGGTCTTCTGGTCAGACTCCGGAGACGGGCACATCGTGCACCACTCCGTAGCATTCTCCTCGCCAATGTCCAGTCTCTTGACAACAAGGTTGATGAAATCCGAGCAAGGGTAGCATTCCAGAGGGACACCAGAGACTGTAACGTTCTTTGCTTCACGGAAACATGGCTCACTAGAGAGACGCTATCGGAGTCGGTGCAGCCAGCTGGTTTCTCCACGCATCGCGCCGACAGAAACAAACATCTTTCTGGTAAGAAGAGGGGCGGGGGCGTATGCTTCATGGTTAACGTGACGTGGTGTGGCCACAACAACATACAGGAACTCAAGTCCTTCTGTTCACCTGATTTAGAATTCCTCACAATCAAATGTCGACCGCATTATCTACCAAGGGAATTCTCTTCGATTATAATCACAGCCGTATATATTCCCCCCCAAGCAGACACATCGATGGCTCTGAACGAACTTTATTTGACTCTTTGCAAACTGGAATCCATATATCCGGAGGCTGCATTCATTGTAGCTGGGGATTTTAACAATGCTAATCTGAAAACAAGACTCCCTAAATTGTATCAGCATATCGATTGCGCAACCAGGGCTGGAAAAACCTTGGATCATTGCTATTCCAACTTTCGCGACGCATATAAGGCCCTGCCCCGTCCTCCTTTTGGAAAAGCTGACCACGACTCCATTTTGTTGATCCCTGCCTACAGACAGAAACTAAAACAAGAAGCTCCCGCGCTGAGGTCTGTTCAACGCTTGTCCGACCAATCTGATTCCACTCTCCAAGACTGCTTCCATCACGTGGACTGGGATATGTTCCGTATTGCGTCAGACAACAACAATGACGAATACGCTGATTCGGTGAGCTAGTTCATTAGAACGTGCGTTGAAGATGTCGTTCCCATAGCAACGATTAAAACATTCCCAAACCAGAAACCGTGGATTGATGGTAGCATTCACGTGAAACTGAAAGCGCGAACCACTGCTTTTAATCAGGGCAAGGTGACTGGAAACATGACCGAATACAAACAGTGTAACTATTCCCTCCGCAAGGCAATCAAACAAGCTAAGCGTCAGTATAGAGACAAAGTAGAATCTCAATTCAACGGCTCAGACACAAGAGGTATGTGGCAGGGTCTACAGTCAATCACGGATTACAAAAAGAAAACCAGCCCCGTCACGGACCAGGATGTCTTGCTCCCAGGCAGACTAAATAACTTTTTGCCCGCTTTGAGGACAATACAGTGCCACTGACACGGCCCGCAACTAAAACATGCGGACTCTCCTTCACTGCAGCCGACGTGAGGAAAACATTTAAACGTGTCAACCCTCGCAAGGCTGCAGGCCCAGACGGCATCCCCAGCCGCGCCCTCAGAGCATGCGCAGACCAGCTGGCTGGTGTGTTTACGGACATATTCCATCAATCCCTATCCCAGTCTGTTGTTCCCACATGCTTCAAGAGGGCCACCATTGTTCCTGTTCCCAAGAAAGCTAAGGTAACTGAGCTAAACGACTACCGCCCCGTAGCACTCACTTCCGTCATCATGAAGTGCTTTGAGAGACTAGTCAAGGACCATATCACCTCCACCCTACCTGATACCCTAGACCCACTCCAATTTGCTTACCGCCCAAATAGGTCCACAGACGATGCAATCTCAACCACACTGCACACTGCCCTAACCCATCTGGACAAGAGGAATACCTATGTGAGAATGCTGTTCATCGACTAAAGCTCGGCATTTAACACCATAGTGCCCTCCAAGCTCGTCATCAAGCTCGAGACCCTGGGTCTCGACCCCGCCCTGTGCAACTGGATACTGGACTTCCTGACGGGCCACCCCCAGGTGGTGAGGATAGGCAACAACATCTCCCACCCGCTGATCCTCAACACTGGGGCCCCACAAGGGTGCGTTCTGAGCCCTCTCCTGTACTCCCTGTTCACCCACGACAGCGTGGCCACGCACGCCTCCAACTCAATCATCAAGTTTGAGGACGACACAACAGTGGTAGGCTTGATTACCAACAACAACGAGACGGCCTACAGGGACGAGGTGAGGGCCCTCAGAGTGTGGTGTCAGGAAAATAACCTCACACTCAACTTCAACAAAACTAAGGAGATGATTGTGGACTTCAGGAAACAGCAGAGGGAACACCCCCCTATCCACATCGATGGAACAGTAGTGGAGAGGGTATTAAGTTAAGTTCCTCGGCGTACACATCACAGACAAACTGAATTGGTCCACCCACACAGACAGCATCGTGAAGAAGGCGCAGCAGCGCCTCTTCAACCTCAGAAGGCTGAAGAAATTTGGCTTGTCACCAAAAACACTCACAAACTTCTACAGATGCACAATCGAGAGCATCCTAATAAAGCTACCTAATATAATGTTTACATACCCTACATTATTCATCTCATATGTATACGTATATACTGTACTCTGTATCATCTACTGCATCCTTATGTAATACATGTATCACTAGCCACTTTAACTATGCCACTTTGTTTACATACTCATCTCATATGTATATACTGCACTCAATACCATCTACTGTATCTTGCCTATGCCGCTCTGTACCATCACTCATTCATATATCTTTATGTACATATTCTTTATCCCCTTACACTTGTGTCTATAAGGTAGTAGTTTTGGAATTGTTAGCTAGATTACTTGTTGGTTATTACTGCATTGTCGGAAATAGAAGCACCAGCATTTCGCTACACTTGCACTAACATCTGCTAACCATGTGTATGTGACAAATAAAATGTGATTTGATCTACTCACTTAGACAGAAAATTACTCCAGTCATCATCTGTAATGAACACAATGGGAGACAGAGAGCTGGTTTCAATTGCAGGGTGCAGCAGGTGTTTATTGTAAATGACCACAGGAGGAGGCAGGTAGCTGGGTCCAGGGGCAGGCAGAAGGTCATACACAGGAGGATGCAGGTAGCTGGGTCCAGGGGCAGGCAGAAGGTCATACACAGGAGGAGGCAGGTAGCTGGGTCCAGGGGCAGGCAGGAGGTCATACACAGGAGGAGGCAGGTAGCTGGGTCCAGGGGCAGGCTGAAGGTCATACACAGGAAGATGCAGGTAGCTGGGTCCAGGGGCAGGCAGAAGGTCATACACAGGAGGAGGCAGGTAGCTGGGTCCAGGGGCAGGCAGAAGGTCATACACAGGAGGAGGCAGGTAGCTGGGTCCAAGGGCAGGCAGAAGGTCATACACAAGAGGAGGCAGGTAGCTGGGTCCAGGGGCAGGCAGAAGGTCATACACAGGAGGAGGCAGGTAGCTGGGTCCAGGGGCAGGCAGAAGGTCATACACAGGAGGAGGCAGGTAGCTGGGTCCAGGGGCAGGCAGAAGGTCATACACAGGAGGATGCAGGTAGCTGGGTCCAGGGGCAGGCAGAAGGTCATACACAGGAGGAGGCAGGTAGCTGGGTCCAGGGGCAGGCAGAAGGTCATACACAGGAGGAGGCAGGTAGCTGGGTTCAGGGGCAGGCAGAAGGTCATACACAGGAGGAGGCAGGTAGCTGGGTCCAGGGGCAGGCAGAAGGTCATACACAGGAGGAGGCAGGTAGCTGGGTCCAGGGGCAGGCTGAAGGTCATACACAGGAGGAGGCAGGTAGCTGGGTCCAGGGGCAGGCAGAAGGTCATACACAGGAAGAGGCAGGTAGCTGGGTTCAGGGACAGGCAGAAGGTCATACACAGGAGGAGGCAGGTAGCTGGGTTCAGGGACAGGCAGAAGGTCATACACAGGAGGAGGCAGGTAGCTGGGTCCAGGGGCAGGCAGAAGGTCATACACAGGAGGAGGCAGGTAGCTGGGTCCAGGGGTAGGCAGAAGGTCATACACAGGAGGAGGCAGGTAGCTGGGTCCAGGGGCAGGTAGCTGGGTCCAGGGGCAGGTAGCTGGGTTCAGGGGCAGGTAGCTGGGTTCAGGGGCAGGTAGCTGGGTCCAGGGGCAGGCAGAAGGTCATACACAGGAGGAGGCAGGTAGCTGGGTCCAGGGGCAGGTAGAAGGTCATACACAGGAGGAGGCAGGTAGCTGGGTCCAGGGGCAGGCAGAAGGTCATACACAGGAGGAGGCAGGTAGCTGGGTCCAGGGGCAGGCAGAAGGTCATACACAGGAGGAGGCAGGTAGCTGGGTCCAGGGGCAGGCAGAAGGTCATACACAGGAGGAGGCAGGTAGCTGGGTCCAGGGGCAGGCAGAAGGTCATACACAGGAGGAGGCAGGTAGCTGGGTCCAGGGGCAGGCAGAAGGTCATACACAGGAGGAGGCAGGTAGCTGGGTCCAGGGGCAGGCAGAAGGTCATACACAGGAGGAGGCAGGTAGCTGGGTCCAGGGGCAGGCAGAAGGTCATACACAGGAGGAGGCAGGTAGCTGGGTCCAGGGGCAGGCAGAAGGTCATACACAGGAGGAGGCAGGTAGCTGGGTCCAGGGGCAGGCAGAAGGTCATACACAGGAGGAGGCAGGTAGCTGGGTCCAGGGGCAGGCAGAAGGTCATACACAGGAGGAGGCAGGTAGCTGGGTCCAGGGGCAGGCTGAAGGCCATACACAGGAGGAGGCAGGTAGCTGGGTCCAGGGGCAGGCAGAAGGTCATACACAGGAGGAGGCAGGTAGCTGGGTCCAGGGGTAGGCAGAAGGTCATACACAGGAGGAGGCAGGTAGCTGGGTCCAGGGGCAGGTAGCTGGGTCCAGGGGCAGGTAGCTGGGTTCAGGGGCAGGTAGCTGGGTTCAGGGGCAGGTAGCTGGGTCCAGGGGCAGGCAGAAGGTCATACACAGGAGGAGGCAGGTAGCTGGGTCCAGGGGCAGGTAGAAGGTCATACACAGGAGGAGGCAGGTAGCTGGGTCCAGGGGCAGGCAGAAGGTCATACACAGGAGGAGGCAGGTAGCTGGGTCCAGGGGCAGGCAGAAGGTCATACACAGGAGGAGGCAGGTAGCTGGGTCCAGGGGCAGGCAGAAGGTCATACACAGGAGGAGGCAGGTAGCTGGGTCCAGGGGCAGGCAGAAGGTCATACACAGGAAGATGCAGGTAGCTGGGTCCAGGGGCAGGCAGAAGGTCATACACAGGAGGAGGCAGGTAGCTGGGTCCAGGGGCAGGCAGAAGGTCATACACAGGAGGAGGCAGGTAGCTGGGTCCAGGGGCAGGCAGAAGGTCATACACAGGAGGAGGCAGGTAGCTGGGTCCAGGGGCAGGCAGAAGGTCATACACAGGAGGAGGCAGGTAGCTGGGTCCAGGGGCAGGCAGAAGGTCATACACAGGAGGAGGCAGGTAGCTGGGTCCAGGGGCAGGCAGAAGGTCATACACAGGAGGAGGCAGGTAGCTGGGTCCAGGGGCAGGCAGAAGGTCATATACAGGAGGAGGCAGGTAGCTGGGTCCAGGGGCAGGCAGAAGGTCATACACAGGAGGAGGCAGGTAGCTGGGTCCAGGGGCAGGCTGAAGGCCATACACAGGAGGAGGCAGGTAGCTGGGTCCAGGGGCAGGCAGAAGGTCATACACAGGAGGTCCAACAAGGCAACAGTGCGGGAAAAGGCGTCGTTAGTGAGGCAGGCAAAAAGTATCGTACACGGGAGGAGTAAATTACAGGAAACTCAACTCTCCAAGTAGCCATGTGTCACAAAACAAACAATACCTCACAGTGACGGGGTGCAAAGAACTGAACTAAATAGTGTGTGATAATGACATACAGGTGTGGTCAGAATTTAGGTGATTGGGATCTGGAGCTGCGTTCAGGGGATCTATGTGTTTGAGAGTGTGATCTGGAAGCAGACTTTACACCATCCACCATTTTAGTATTTAAACACAACCCAAAACACAACCAAAACATAGCCCAAAACAAACTGCAAATGTAATCAACGAGTTTGAGTCACAAGCTTGATGTAGTCGCTGCGTTCAAGGAAATATCAGATCAAATACTACATTTTTGACTACTTTAATATACTATTAAATTGTTGGAGTATAGAGACACATTTTAAAAGTTAGCTTCATTGTCAAAACAGATATGGTGTGGACTGTATACTCAATACAATATAAATCTGATACCTCACTGTCTAAATAGATATGGTGTGGACTGTATACTCAATACAATCTAAATCTGATTCCTCACTGTCTAAATAGATATGGTGTGGACTGTTTACTCAATACAATCTAAATCTGATACCTCACTGTCTAAATAGATATGGTGTGGACTGTATACTCAATACAATCTAAATCTGATTCCTCACTGTCTGTCTTCTGACTGATACTGCTTTTTAAACTGGTCTGGTCAGTCTACTATAATATTTGTACTATACATTTTTCTCTCTACAAGCAATACTTTGATCATTCATAATA
Source organism: Oncorhynchus clarkii lewisi (assembly GCF_045791955.1). NCBI lineage: Eukaryota > Metazoa > Chordata > Actinopteri > Salmoniformes > Salmonidae > Oncorhynchus > Oncorhynchus clarkii. The sequence continues at coordinate 100,765,991 of NC_092158.1, read as the reverse complement.
ATTATACATTCATTAATTTATGAATAGATGTGGCAGATTTCAAGACACTGATGTGACTAAATATTTTGAAACAATATACTGCCACTATTTTCACCACCAAAGAATATCAGTGTGGTTTTAATATGATTTGACTCTTTGCAGGCTATCAGGCTGTCTAGTCACAGAGGAAGGCTGTGCTTCTCTGGTCTCATCTCTGAGGTCAAACCCAACACATTATTTGAGCACTGCTAACTGTGTAAGCAGGGAAAGCTAAGCGGAACATTTTAATACAACCTGTCTGTCATTGTATTTCTTCTGTGTTGGCAGACTCACTGGCTGTAAACTCAGAAACACATCCTGTAAAGTGTTTGCCTCAGTTCTCAGTTCAAACCCCTCACACCTGAGAGAGCTGGATCTGAGTAACAATGACCTGAAGGATTCAGGAGTGAAGCTGCTCTCTGCTGGACTGGGGAATCCCCACTGTAAACTGGAGACTCTGAGGTCAGTATTCCTGTAGTTGGTCAACAAGTGATAACTGTTCACCAGATCCAAATGTGTTTACCAGACACACATAGTCCACACCATATGTGTTTGGACAGTGAAGCTTACAGTTTTAAAGCATGTTTTGTTGTAGCCTCTGTTATTGGTAATGGTGAGAGGTTAGCATGTTTTGTTGTAGTCTCTGTTATTGGTAATGGTGAGAGGTTAGCATGTTTTGTTGTAGCCTCTGTTATTGGTAATGGTGAGAGGTTAGTATGTTTTGTTGTAGCCTCTGTTATTGGTAATGGTGAGAGGTTAGCATGTTTTGTTGTAGCCTCTGTTATTGGTAATGGTGAGAGGTTAGCATGTTTTGTTGTAGTCTCTGTTATTGGTAATGGTGAGAGGTTAGCATGTTTTGTTGTAGTCTCTGTTATTGGTAATGGTGAGAGGTTAGCATGTTTTGTTGTATCCTCTGTTATTGGTAATGGTGAGAGGTTAGTATGTTTTGTTGTAGTCTCTGTTATTGGTAATGGTGAGAGATTAGCATGTTTTGTTGTAGCCTCTGTAACTCTCTCAATCATTATCATTAATGATCCATTCATGATCTTTCTCAATCAAGGCAGTCACAGGCTTGATGTAGTCATTGTGTTCAAATAATATGGGCCAAAATACTAAACTTTTGACTCCTTTAATACACTGTAAGTCAATTGGTCAGAATACTTATGACTTCTTCAAAAGGGGGGACTAGATACATGAAGTGATTTTATTTTTCTAAACGGTGAAACAGATATGTTTTAAAATACCCTCAAATTAAAGGTGACATTATATACTGTCACCTCATATGAAACATTTGATCTGAAATCCAAAATGTTGGAGTATAGAGACACATTTAAAATGTTAGCTTCACTGTCTAAATAGATATGGTGTGGACTGTATACTCAATACAATCTAAATCTGATACCTCACTGTCTAAATAGATATGATGTGGACTGTATACTCAATACAATCTAAATCTGATACCTCACTGTCTAAATAGATATGGTGTGGACTGTATACTCAATACAATCTAAATCTGATACCTCACTGTCTAAATAGATATGGTGTGGACTGTATACTCAATACAATCTAAATCTGATACCTCACTGTCTAAATAGATGTGGTGTGGACTGTACACTCAATACAATCTAAATCTGATACCTCACTGTCTAAATAGATATGGTGTGGACTGTATACTCAATACAATCTAAATCTGATACCTCACTGTCTAAATAGATATGGTGTGGACTGTATACTCAATACAATCTAAATCTGATACCTCACTGTCTAAATAGATATGGTGTGGACTGTATACTCAATACAATCTAAATCTGATACCTCACTGTCAAAATAGATATGGTGTGGACTGTATACTCAATACAATCTAAATCTGATACCTCACTGTCTAAATAGATATGGTGTGGACTGTATACTCAATACAATCTAAATCTGATACCTCACTCTCTGTCTTTTGACTGATACTGCTTTTTAAACTGGTCTGGTCAGTCTTCTCAAATATTTGTACCGTACATTTGTTACGAGAATTATGTTATCAATGTTCATAAACTGAAGCTCAATTAAACTACTCAGTCTGCAACCCAGAATTTGTAAGATTCTAGTTGAATGAAACAGACAGAGTTCCAGCTTACAATAATCAGAATGTTTATTCACGAGAGCTCTAAAAATCATACATGCACACAAGCCTTTCACATTTGGTCATATAAATGCCCCTCCTCCTCTCTAACACTGTCAATGCTGTTTACACGTTTTTTCCAACAGATACATTGCTTATCATATCCTGCAACATGCTACACAATCTACTGCTCAACGGTTTTTCCCCTCTCTGGGTGGGGAGACCTCCTTCCCTTCCTTCCCTGTTATCAGTTTCACAGTGGTCATAAGTTGTCTGCCACAGTTCCTTGTCTTTTCCACATTCAAGAATATCTTATGATTCAAACACATTTCCATATACAGTGACAGGGTGGAATACTGTCTAAACATTACTTTAAACGTATAAATAATTTAGTCATTATCTTACCATTACATTAAACATTCTACAACAACATTTTTCTCTCTTCAAGCAATACTTTGATCATTTATAAAAATTATATATTCATTTATGAATAGATATGGCAGGTTTCAGGACACTGATATATCTGAATATGTTTAAAAAATATACTGCCACTATTTCCACCACCAAAGAATATCAGTGTGGTTTTAATATGATTTGACTCTTTGCAGGCTGTCAGGCTGTCTAGTCACAGAGGAAGGCTGTGCTTCTCTGGTCTCAGCTCTGAGGTCAAACCCCTCACACCTGAGGGAGCTGGATCTGAGTAACAATGACCTGAAGGATTCAGGAGTGAAGCTGCTCTCTGATGGACTGGGGAATCCCCACTGTAAACTGGAGACTCTGAGGTCAGTATTCCTGTAGTTGGTCAACAAGTGATAACTGTTCACCAGATCCACATGTGTTTACCAGACAAACATAGTCCACACCATATGTGTGTGGCCAGTGTTTGTGTCCAGTGACCCACACACACTGGACACACACACACACACACTGGCCACACACAAACCCTTGACACACACAAACACTGAACACACAATCACTGGACAAACACACAGTGGAGAAACACACACATGTTTAGAAACATGTTACTCAAATATTCATACTATACATTTTCTCTCTACAAGTAATATTAGAATAATTTATAATGATGATACATTAATTTATGAATAGATATGGCAGGTTTCAGGACACTGATATATCTGAATATGTTGAAAAAATATACTGCCACTATTTTCACCACCAAAGAATAACTGTGTGATTTTAATATGATTTGACTCTTTGCAGGCTGTCAGGCTGTCTAGTCACAGAGGAAGGCTGTGCTTCTCTGGTCTCAGCTCTGAGGTCAACCCCCTCACACCTGAGAGAGTTGGACCTGAGCTACAATCACCCAGGAGACTCAGGAATCAGACTGCTCTCTGCTGGACTGGAGGATCCACACTGCAGACTGGAGAAACTCAAGTATGTAGAGGGTTTATGTCAATGTTCATATCAGACATGTTTGACTTATCAGGCTGGTTAAGACAAAAATTCTGAACACCACTTGGACAAAGTTATATGCTGATTGTGTGTGTCGGTGTGTGTGTGTGTGTGTGTGTGTGTGTGTGTGTGTGTGTGTGTGTGTGTGTGTGTGTGTGTGTGTGTGTGTGTGTGTGTGTGTGTGTGTGTTTGTGTGTGTGTGTGTGTGTGTGAGTTCAGGTGTATCCCTCAATGACTGTCTGTTCTTCTGCTTACCACTACAGTGTGGAAAATGGTGGAGAGAACACAATGAAACCTGGGCTTAGAAAATGTGAGTGTTGACTGCTGTGAAGAATATGACTAAGTATAAGTCTTAATTCAAGTCAAGTCAAAGTCAAAGACCACCATCATTACTTACTTGGTCATATTTCAGCTGTAGTTCTACAGAAGCAGAAATCAGGGACACCAAAGTTTACAAACAGTTGGTTTTACAATGTGTGTGTGTGTGTGTGTGGAGCGTTCGTGTTACATTAGAAATGTGTAAGATGTGTTCATGATGCATACAGGTGTGTGTTTGTGTGTGTGTGTGTGTGTGTGTGTGTGTGTGTAATTAATGTGAATATGTATGTTTTATTTTACCATACAATATATTAGCATACAGTATAACATATGATCATTCAACAAGTCTCAAGTTACCTTACCTTCTCCTTTTGATACCTAGAAACATCTACTTTAAATTAATTATTTGAAAGTGAGTTAAAATTCTAATGAGATTGATGATGATTTCTAATATTGTGTCTAATTTCATCCATCAGATGTCTGTGATCTCACACTGGATCCAAACACAGTAAACAGACTCCTCTCTCTGTCTGAGGAGAACAGACAGGTGACATGGAGGAGAGAGAAGCAGCCATATCCTGATCACCCAGAGAGACTTGAGGACTGGGGACAGGTGCTGTGTAGAGAGGGTCTGACTGGGCGCTGTTACTGGGAGGTAGAGTGGAGAGGGAGGGCTGATATAGGAGTGACATATAAAGGAATCAACAGGAGAGGAGGGGGTGATGACAGTTATCTTGGATGGAATGACAAGTCCTGGAGTCTGTTCTGCTCTGACAACAGTTACTCTGCCTGGCACAATAATAATAGGACTACCATAGTTGTCCCCTCCTCCAGCTCCCACAGAATAGGAGTGTATCTGGACTGGCCAGCCGGCACTCTGTCCTTCTATAGAGCCTCCTCTGACACACTGACCCACCTGTACACATTCACCTCCACATTCACTGAGCCCCTCTATCCAGGGTTTTGGGTTAGTGATGATGGCGACTCAGTTTTCCTGAAATAATAACCATGGTAACTGTTAAGGGAATTTGTATCAATAATGACTAATTATGTATTCATTTCAATCAGGACTGACTAATCAGAATACTATTATGTTACTGTATATGTATAAATTTTATTTTTAACCCTAGTACTGAATGTAATGTGTGTAAATATAATCAAGAATTAGAACAATGACTCTGTTCCTTGGTAGAAATGAATGAACTATATAGCCAGACTGGCTAGAATGCATATCTACACAGGCAGGCCTTGGCTCTGATCGTAAATTATCTAAATTAGGAGAGACGATGTGGGAAGGCTTGAGAAGTATACAGCCTTTGTACCAGTGTCAAGAAGAGACGGGACAGTTCGAAAACTAATGACGTAATTTTCAGTTTATAACCTGTGGTAAACTGTATCATGTTCAGTACTCTCGAGAATAAACGCTGCTGGTTGATTTTAGAGACTGGTCTCTGTCCATTTTATGCAAATAAGATTCTTACAAATTCTTGTGAATTGACAGAGTGTTGAATTTAATTGGGAATTAAAACATAGAGGATAATAATTCCTGCAACAATTGGTCCTTCGAAACGGGATCTAAAATACCCGTCTCTGTCATCTGAAGGTCGTACGCCGAAAATCGTGCACGAGTGGGTCTGGTCCCGTTATTTAAGACCTGGCCTCTGAATTGAGGGAAAAACTAGGCCGATGTACACCCCAGACCGACAGGGACGGTGACTAGATCAAACGAACAGTGCTTTTCCCAGTCGGCAGCAGGTCAGTAGCCTTTATTCTTGAATTTGGGAGGGATTATTTTAGGATATTTTGGATTGAATGTTCTAAAGGAGTTTGGATTTAATCAATGATAGGTGCTTGAATATTCTGAACAAATACAATGGGTTTCTACTTTGGGTTTTAACCAAAATCGATAGGAAGGAAACAGGTCTGAAATTGACCTGTGGTAAGGTGCACTACCATAAATAAACTAGAGCTTAATAAATCCTGGTTTTGTAAGCCGGAAGGTCATTAAGGAGAGATATAGTACGTATTGTGTGATAGGACGGTCGTTCTGTACAAATAGGATAGCCATTAATTCAAAAGACAAACCTAAAAGTTTTAACCTGAGTAGTCTATCTGTATATGGGAAGTAGTCTGACTATGAAGAAGTAGCAGATAGATATATTAAAACAGGTGAGGATAAATTAGTCTTGGTGAGAAGGCAGGGTAATTCTAGGGGAACAGAAAAATTGAACCTGTACAATGCTGAAAGACATGAATGTCTAAAGAGGAGGAGAGGGAAACTTAGTCTAGAGTAGTGAGATATGAGAAATTAACGTTGAAAGTCCCAAGGATAATATTATACGGGTAAAATGTAATGTCTGATCAAAAGTCAAATCTATTGACGAAGTTTCCAGAAAGGAGAAATACATATAGAATCCCACACACATTGATTATCATTAAAACTTCTTGCGACTAGTAATCCCGTATCCGGGAGCGTAATCATCGCCTCAAACGAATTAGCATAACGCAGCGGACATAAATACCCCTAGAAACTTTTCCTATTCATGAAAATCGCAAATGAAATATATTCAAACACAAGCTTAGCCTTTTGTTAATCACACTGTCATCTCAGATTTTCAAAATATGCTTTACAGCCAACACTAGACAAGCATTTGTGTAAGTTTAGCATGGCATAATGCTATGCTAGGCTCTGCTGGCAGCAGGCAACATTTTCACGAAAATAAGAAAAGCAATCAAATTAAATAATTTACCTTTGAAGAACTTCAGATGCTTTCACTCAGGAGACTCCCAGTTAGATAGTTAGATAGCAAATGTTCCTTTTTTCCCAAAATATTATTTTTGTAGGCGAAATAGCTCCCGTTTCTTCATCATGCTTGGCTGAAAAATCAACGGGAAAAAACTACAACTATAACGCCAAACTTTTTTCAAAATTCGCTCCATAATATCGACAGAAACACGGAAAACGTTGTTTAGGATCCATCCTCAAGGTGTTTTTAACATATATTTTCGATAATATATCCGTCGAGGCAATTGGTTTCACATAAGAAGCGATTGGAAAAAATGGCTACCTCAGTATTTTACACAAGATTTTCTGCAGGAGACACCATGTGACCACTTGCTATATATGGTCCCTTACGGCCATTCTTCAATGGAAATGCGTAAAAAGACGTCACAATGCTGTAGACACCTTGGGGAATACGTGGAAAACGTAAGCTCATTCGAAGCTCATTCACAGCCATATAAGGAGTCATTGGCATGAGGCGGTTTCAAAAAATGCGGCATTTCCTGGTTGGATTTTTATCTGGGTTTCTCCTGTAACATCAGTTCTGTTGCACTCACACAGACATCATTCAAACAGTTTTAGAAACTTCAGAGTGTTTTATATCCAATAGAAATAATGATATGCAGACAATATCTTTGCAGTTTTGGAAATGTCAGAGTGTTTTCTATCCAAAGCTGTCAATTATATGCATAGTCGAGCATCTTTTCGTGACAAAATATATTGTTTAAAACGGGAATGTTTTTCATCCAAAAATGTTAATAGCGCCCCCTAATGCTTAACTGGTTAAAACCTTTTGTGACTAGGGGGCAGTATTTTCATTTTTGGAAAAAAAAACATTCCCGTAGTAAACGGGACAAGATGCTAGAATATGCATATAATTGACAGCTTGGGATAGAAAACACTCTAAAGTTTCCAAAACTGTAAAAATATTGTCTGTGAGTATAACAGAACTGATGTTGCAGGCGAAAGCCTGAGAAAAATCCAATCCGGAAGTGCCTCATGTTTTGAAAGCGCTGCGTTCCAATGCGTCCCCATTGAGCAGTGAATGGGCTATCAACCAGTTTACTCTTTCTCCGTATTCCCGAAGGTGTCTACAGCATTGTGACGTAGTTTTACGCATTTATGTTGAAGAATACCCGTAGGCGGCTACATTGCGCAAGCGGTCACCTGATGGCTCCCAGGGTGACTCTCACGTAAAATACAGAGGTAGACATTACTCCAATCGGTCCTACTGAAAAACGAATTGTCCCGACGGATATATTATCGAATAGATATTTGAAAAAAACCTTGAGGATTGATTATAAACAACGTTTGACATGTTTCCGTCGATATTATGGAGCTAATCGTGACTGCAATTTCCGGGGAATTTCTCAGCCAAACATGAAGAACAAACGGAGCTATACAAAAATAATATTTTTTTGTAAAAAATTAACATTTGCTATCTAACTGGGAGTCTCGTGAGTGAAAACATCCGAAGCTCATCAAAGGTAAACAATTTCATTTGATTGCTTTTCTGATTTTCGTGACCAAGGTACCTGCTGCTAGCTGGACAAAATGCTATGCTAGGCTATTGATAAACTTACACAAATGCTTGTCTAGCTGTGGGACAGGGTGATTAACAAAATGCTAAGCTGTGTCTCAATTAATTTCATTTGTGATTTTCATGAATAGGAATATTTTCTAGGAATATTTATGTCCGTTGCGTTATGCTAATTAGTGTCAGTCGATGATTACGCTCCCGCATGCGGGATGGGGAGTCACTAGTTAACTTAACAGACGGACTCTAACTGAGCAGTGTAGTCTACAGGTTATACACTGAGTGGACTAGATATTACTCTAACTGAGCATTGTAGTCTATAGGTTATACACTGAGTGGACTAGATATTACTCTAACTGAGCAGTATAGTCTATAGGTTATACACTGAGTGGACTAGATATTACTCTAACTGAGCAGTATAGTCTATAGGTTATACACTGAGTGGACTAGATATTACTCTAACTGAGCAGTGTAGTCTACAGGTTATACACTGAGTGGACTAGATATTACTCTAACTGAGCATTGTAGTCTATAGGTTATACACTGAGTGGACTAGATATTACTCTAACTGAGCAGTATAGTCTATAGGTTATACACTGAGTGGACTAGATATTACTCTAACTGAGCAGTATAGTCTATAGGTTATACACTGAGTGGACTAGATATTACTCCAACTGAGCAGTGTAGTCTATAGGTTATACACTGAGTGGACTAGATATTACTCTAACTGAGCAGTGTAGTCTATAGGTTATACACTGAGTGGACTAGATATTACTCTAACTGAGCAGTGTAGCCTGTAGGTTATACACTGAGTGGACTAGAAATTAAGGACACATTCCTAACATTGAGTTCCGCAGGGATGATGACCCATGTTGACTCCAATGCTTCCCACAGTTGTCAAGTTGGCTGGATGTCCTTTGGGTGGTCGAACATGAGCGTGAAAACCCAGCAGTGTTGCAGTTCTTGACACAAACCAGTGCGCCTGGCACCTACTACCATACCCCGTTCAAAGGCACTTAAAAAATTTTTCTTGCTCATTCACCCTCTGAATGACACACATACACAATCCTTGTCTCAATTGTCTCCAGGCTTAACAATCCTTCTTTAAAACTTCTCTAGGATAGGGGGCAGCATTTTCACTTTGGATGAATAGCGTGCCCAGAGTGAACTGCCTGCTACTCTGTCCCAGATGCTAATATATGCATATTATTATTTCTATTGGATATAAAACACTCTGAAGTTTCTAAAACTGTTTGAAATGTCTGTGACTATAACATAACTCATATGTCAGGCAAACACCTGAGAAAAAAATCCAAACAGGAAGTGAGAATTCTGAGGCTGGTCGATTTTCAACTCATTGCATATTCAAATCCCAGTAAGATATGGATCTGTTTGCACTGCCTACGCCTTCCACTAGATGTCAACAGTCTGCAAAACGTTGAATGAAGTCTCTACTGTGATGTGGGGCTGGATGGGAGGTGTTTGAGTCAGTGGTCTGGCAGAGAGCCAGTTCCTGGTCATGCGCATTCCACATGATATCACCTTGCGTTCCATTACTTCTGTAGACACAAAGGAATTCTCCGGTTGGAACGTTATTGAATATTTATGATAACAACATCTTGAAGATTGATTCTCTACTTAGTTTGACAAGTTTATTCGACCTGTAATATAACTTTTTTGAAGTTTTCGTTCGCCTGGACCTGCGCAAGCGTTTGGACATGTGTACTAAACGTGCTAGCAAAAGTAGCTACTTGTACATAATTAATGGGCATTATCAAATGTTTTATTTATTTATAGTGGAACTAGGATTCCTGGGAGTGCATTCTGATGAAGATAATCAAAGGTAAGGGAGTATTTATGATGTAATTTTGTATTTCTGTTGACTCCAACATGGAGGAGAAATGTTGTTTATATCTGAGCACCGTCTCAGATTATTGCATGGTTTGCTTTTTCCGTAAAGTTTTTTAAAAAATCTGACACAGTGGTTGCACTAAGAACAAGTGTATCTTTAATTCTATGTAAAACATGTATCTTTCATCAAAGTTTATGATGATGTTATTTGACGTGGCTCTCTGCAATTTCTCCGGATATTTTGGAGGCATTTCTGAACATGGTGCCAATGTAAACCAGGATTTTTGATATAAATATGCACATTATTGAACAAAACATACATGTATTTTGTAACATGAAGTCCTATGAGTGTCATCTGATGAAGATCATCAAAGGTTAGTGATTCATTTTATCTATATTTCTGCTTTTTGTGACTCCGATCTTTGGCTGGGAAAATGGCTGTGTTTTTCTGTGGCTGTGTACTGATCTAACATAATCGTTTGGTGTGCTTTCACCATAAATCCTCTTTGAAATCAGACATGTTGGCTAGATACACAACATGTGTAGCTTTAATTTGGTGTCTTTCATGTGTGAATTCATGAAAGATTGATTTTTATAGTAATTTATTTGAATTTGGCGCCGTGCATTTTTACTGGCTTTTGACCAAGTGGGACGTTAGCGTCCCAAATATCCCAGAGAAGTTCACCTTTCTACTCCCTTTCATTTACAAGTGAAACATAAGGAATCATAGCTTTCACCTGGATTCACAGTTTGTCATGGAAAGAAAGGTGTCCTTAATGTTTATACATTCATGGTCCCCACCTGGCGACTGAGGGTTATGAGAGAACTCCCACATCACTAGCTTCTCTTTATTCAACCTGCCATCTACCCACCTGGGGACTGAGAGTTATGAGAGAACCCCCACATCACTAGCTTCTCTTTATTCAACCTGCCATCTACCCACCTGGGGACTGAGGGTTATGAGAGAACCCCCACATCACTAGCTTCTCTTTATACAACCTGCCATCTACCCACCTGGGGACTGAGGGTTATGAGAGAACCCCCACATAACTAGCGTGTATGTTCTGCAGTCTTGTAAAGATAAGGAGGGGATGACTGGGAGGCAGGTTGGCATTTATTGTCATGAATCTTGCCCTGGAGGCAGTTCAGCAAAGTGGTCACTAGTTGGCACAGGCACAAAGTAAAAAAAACAGATTTTAATCCTAACCTCAACCCTAACCACACTGCTAATCCTTCCCTTAAATTAAGACCATAAAACAACATTATTTTCCACAGCCAATTTTGACTTTGTAGCTGGCATATCTAGAGGAAATCACACAGTTCTGCCTCCATGTCATGATTCATGACAAACATCAACCTGCGACTGGCAGAGGCAATGAAGAATCAATAACTAAACTGTTTTCACAAGTAACATGCTTTTTCTTGTTTCAAGTATGTTTAATTATGAAAAGTACAATATATCCTTGTTTACTTGTACAACTATGGAGCATATATATATATATAATTGTACAAGTTGTTATTCAACATAAAAAACATAGAACAAATGATCACATTGGTATTTTAACGGTGTTATTGTAAGAGTTTAAATGTTTAAACAGAGGATCCATCTAAAACAGTATAAAACAAGATGATAAACAGAGGATCCATCTAAAACAGTATAAAACAAGATGATAAACAGAGGATCCATCTAAAACAGTATAAAACAAGATGATAAACAGAGGATCCATCTAAAACAGTATAAAACAAGATGATAAACAGAGGATCCATCTAAAACAGTATAAAACAAGATGATAAACAGAGGATCCATCTAAAACAGTATTAAACAAGATGATAAACAGAGGATCCATCTAAAACAAGATGATAAACAGAGGATCCATCTAAAACAGTATAAAACAAGATGATAAACAGAGGATCCATCTAAAACAGTATAAAACAAGATGATAAACAGAGGCTCCATCTAAAACAGTATAAAACAAGATGATAAACAGAGGATCCATCTAAAACAGTATAAAACAAGATGATAAACAGAGGATCCATCTAAAACAGTATAAAACAAGATGATAAACAGAGGATCCATCTAAAACAGTATTAAACAAGATGATAAACAGAGGATCCATCTAAAACAGTATAAAACAAGATGATAAACAGAGGATCCATCTAAAACAGTATAAAACAAGATGATAAACAGAGGATCCATCTAAAACAGTATAAAACAAGAGGATAAACAGAGGATCCATCTAAAACAGTATAAAACAAGATGATAAACAGAGGATCCATCTAAAACAGTATAAAACAAGATGATAGACAGAGGATCCATCTAAAACAGTATACAACAAGATGATAAACAGAGGATCCATCTAAAACAAGATGATAAACAGAGGATCCATCTAAAACAGTATAAAACAAGTGCAGTATGTTCTGAGAATGTTACTTTAACGTCAACTCATAACGTCACACTATAACTTCATGGGAGTCTTGTGGAAAGACTGCATGTTGTTTTGGGGGGATTGAGTGGCGTCTTCATCAACTTTTGCAGAATATTCCTGTAATATTTTCACCTCTTGTCAGACGCCAACAGTCTAGTCGGCTGCAGACATTCATAAGGAGTTCTAGTAGTTTATTTGCCATTTGCAGGTATTAAAAGTAATACATACATTGTAATTCCTTGTTGGAGCTCTCTCACATATAGGACAGTACATACCAGAGGAGGCTGCTGAGGGGAGGACGGCTCATAATAATGTCTGGAACAGAGTGAATAAAATGGAACACATGGAAACCACGTGTTTGATACCATTCCACTTATTCCCCTCCAGCCATTACAAGCCTGTCCTCCCCAATTAAGGTCCCACCAACCTCCTGTGGTACAAACACAAACAGTAAAATATATCATAAAAATGCAAAGTGGTAAAAGATCAGAAAAGGAACCAAAAGATTCAGTCATGTTCTAATAGTCTGATGGAAACAGTTTAGGTTGATGATTTAACAGGCAGATAGAACTGGGATAGAAGCTGTTCTAGAACCTGTGATCCAGAAACTGATTTAACAGGCAGATAGAACTGGGATAGAAGCTGTTCTAGAACCTGTGGTCCAGAAACTGATTTAACAGGCAGATAGAACTTGGATAGAAGCTGTTCTAGAACCTGTGGTCCAGAAACTGATTGAACAGGCAGATAGAACTGGGATAGAAACTGTTCTAGAACCTGTGGTCCAGAAACTGATTTAACAGGCAGATCGAAGCTGTGATACAGAAACTGCCTAGCAACCACTGGTGTGTGTCCAGTGTGTGTCCAGTGTGTGTGTGTGTTTGTCCAATGTGTGTGTCTGTGTGTGTGCGTATGTGTCCAGCGTTTGTGTGTGCGTCTGTGTCCAGCGTGTCTGTGTGTGTGTTTGTGTGTGTGTGAGTCCAGTGTGTGAGAGTCCAGTGTGTGAGAGTCCAGTGTGAGAGTCCAGTGTGTGAGTCCAGTGTGTGAGTCCAGTGTGAGAGTCCAGTGTGAGAGTCCAGTGTGAGAGTCCAGTGTGAGAGTCCAGTGTGAGAGTTCAGTGTGAGAGTCCAGTGTGTGAGTCCAGTGTGTGAGTCCAGTGTGTGTTCAGTGTGTGAGTCCAGTGTGTGTCCAGTGTGTGAGTCCAGTGTGTGTGTGTGTGTGTGTCCTGTGCTTGTATGTGTGTGTGTGTACTGTTTGGGGCCATTATTATTGTGGTGTGTTGGTGCATTAAAGAGCACAACCATTGCATTCTCTGTCTCCTGCGTTTGACTCCACACCCACGACACCTGGAGCATTACAGATATAATAAATGCCTTACCTTTGAAGATCTTCTGTTGGCAATCCAAAAGGTCCCAGTTACATTACAAATGGTCCTTTTGTTCGATAAAGTCCTTCTTAATATCCATAAAAAGTCAGTTTAGCGCTTCAGTCAATAATCCACCGGTTTCCCTTCATCAAATTGCATACAATACAAAATGATTCCCAAACGTTACCAATAAACTTATCCAAAAAAGTCAAACAACGTTTATAATCAAACCGTAGGTACCCTAATATGTAAATAAATGATACAATCTAAGACAGAAAATCGTTATTGTCTTTACCGGAGATAAACAAAAAGAACGTGCAAGAAGAAACACTACAACTTCAATCACCTTATAATAAAATTGACAGACATTGAAAACTACAACTTCTACCTCATTTTTTCAAAAACCACCCTGAAACTCTTTCTAAAGACTGTTGACATCTAGTGGAAACTCTAGGAACTGCAATCTGGGAGGACTTCACCTTATAATAAAATTGGCAGACATTGAAAAAAGTGGTATGATGAATTTGTTTTGGAGGGGATGGTTTGTCCTCAGGGTTTCGCCTGCCGTTTCAGTTACTCACAGACATTATTTTAACAGTTTTAGAAACTTTAGATTTATATCCAAATCTACATCTATATGCATAGCTTCTGGGCCTGAGTAGCAGGCAGTTTAAAATGAAAATGCTGTTCATTCAGACATCAAAATACTGCCCCCTACCCCAGAGAGGTTCATGAATGATTTACAGATTGATAGATTAACCTGAGGTAAACAAAAACAAATGTACACAACAGGACCACATACACTGAATATGGAGGCCAGGTCTGTTTGATGACTCTGGGAAGACTGACGACTGAGAATCTCTGACTCTGATCTCTCCTGTTGGTTTCTGTGGACAAAACATGAGATTACATCTCCTCATCCAGGGAGTACACACACACACACACACACACACACACACACGCACGCACACGCACACGCACACACGCATGGAGGGAATGTTGTGTTTGTTTAATATTGTTTTAGGACTATGAAAATGGACAAAATGATTAGCATATGGATTATGAAAACAACAACAATAAATGGGAAAATGGGAGGAGAAATGACTAGAGACAGTGTTGTTTAACTCACTGACCATGACCCATGAGTTCTTCTTACCTTTGTTTAGAGAGGGAGACTTTTCTACTGAATTGTAAAGGTTGCTCCATTGACTTGTCACTCTTCATGGACACACAGCTGGGTCCAGGGGAGGCTGGTCTCTCCTGCTTGATTGGTCTTCAACACAACAGAGACAAACATTACATCTCTCATCTACTCTGAGCTCAGTCTACTCTGAGCTCAGATGGGGAAACATAAGAAGAGTTTCATTCCAAAATGCCATATATCCATTTTCAGAAATGTTGGTAAATTATTTTGTTTAAATAAATTATTAAACCACTACAAGGCTTTATAAACAAAAAGGGGGTAATTTACACATAAAATGCACATTTGCTGTTATTTTCCTGCCGTGAGAAACTGAGCCAAATTAACATGGCATCTGTAAGTCCATTCATCTTTAGATATCTGAGACAACCTCATATCACAGTCAAATATACGGGATACCAACATTCCTGTTAAATAATGGATATATAGATATCTAGGTGAGACAACCACATATCACAGTCAAATATACGGGATACCAACATTCCTGTTAAATAATGGATATATAGATATCTAGGTGAGACAACCACATATCACAGTCTAATATACAGGATACCAACATTCCATTCCTGTTAAATAATGGATATATAGATATCTAGGTGAGACAACCACATATCACAGTCTAATATACAGGATACCAACATTCCATTCCTGTTAAATAATGGATATATAGATATCTAGGTGAGACAACCACATATCACAGTCAGATATACAGGAAACCAACATTCCATTCCTGTTAAATAATGGATATATAGATATCTAGGTGAGACAACCACATATCACAGTCAGATATATAGGATACCATCCCTTCCATTACTGATAAACAATGGATATATAGATATCTAGGTGAGACAACCACATATCACAGTCGAATATATAGGATACCATCCCTTCCATTACTGATAAACAATGGATATATAGATATCTAGGTGAGACAACAATGGATATATAGATATCTAGATGAGACAACCACATATCACAGTCAGATAGATATACAGGATACAAACATGTCATTCCTGTTAAACAATGGATATATAGATATCTAGGTGAGACAACCACATATCACAGTCAGATATACAGGATACCAACATTCCTGTTAAATATTGGATATATAGATATCTAGGTGAGACAACCACATATCACAGTCAGATATACAGGATACCAACATTCCTGTTAAATAATGGATATATAGATATCTAGGTGAGACAACCACATATCACAGTCAGATATACAGGATACAAACATTTCATTCCTGTTAATCAATATATCGTTTTGCAAAAAATTACATACACATCTAAAATCTAGAACAGTTATATAGAATGTACCCATAAGCAATCGATGCTGATTAAAAAACTATTTAGAATATACATTCTTAATCAATATTGTCAGCTCACCTCTTAGTTTTGGTGTCATGTTCCCCAGAGAGACTCATTTTAGAGGCAGTGCCCTCCTCTCTCTCCCCAGAGAGACTCATTTTAGAGGCAGGGCTCCCCTCCTCTCTCTCCCCAGAGAGACCAATTTTAGAGGCAGTGCCCTCCTCTCTCTCCCCAGAGAGACTCATTTTAGAGGTAGGGCTCCCCTCCTCTCTCTCCCCAGAAAGACTCATTTTAGAGGGAGGGCCCCCCTCCTCTCTCTCCCCAGAGAGACTCATTTTAGAGAACTGACCCCTAAACAGAGATCCAGCATGTTGTGTTTGTTTAATATTGTTTTAGGACTGTGAAAATGGACAAAAGGAAAAGCCTCTGGATTATGAAAACAACAACAATAATATATATATATATAATAAATGGGAAAATGGGAGAAATGACTAGAGACAGTGTTGTTTAACTCACTGACCCAAGAGTTCTTCTTACCTTTGTTCAGAAGAAAAGTCTCCCTCTCTAAAGTATAGAGGAGGATCCATAGACCAGTCACTCTTCATGGACACAAAACTGGGAACAGGGGAGGCTGGTCTCTCCTGCTTGATTGGTCTTCAACACAACAGAGACAAACATTACATCTCTCATCTACTCTGAGCTCAGATGGGGAAACATAAGAAGAGTTTAAGTTCAAAACGCTGTATATCACTTTTCAGAAATGTTGGTCAATTATATGTTATTGTTTAAAGAAATGATTAAACCACAATTTACACATTATTTTCCTGCCGTGAGAAACTGGGTCAAATTAACATGGCATCTGTCAGGGCATTCATCTTTAGATATCTAGGTGAGACAACCACATATCACAGTCAGATATACAGGATACCAACATTCCTGTTAAATAATGGATATATAGATATCTAGGTGAGACAACCACATATCACAGTCTAATATACAGGATACCAACATTCCTGTTAAATAATGGATATATAGATATCTAGGTGAGACAACCACATATCACAGTCAAATATACAGGAAACCAACATTCCTGTTAAATAATGGATATATAGATATCTAGGTGAGACAACCACATATCACAGTCAGATATACAGGATATCAACATTCCATTCCTGTTAAATAATGGATATATAGATATCTAGGTGAGACCACCACATATCACAGTCTAATATACAGGATACCAACATTCCTGTTAAATAATGGATAAATAGATATCTAGGTGAGACAACCACATATCACAGTCAGATATACAGGATATCAACATTCCATTCCTGATAAATAATGGATAAATAGATATCTAGGTGAGACAACCACATATCACAGTCTAATATACAGGATACCAACCTTCCTGTTAAATAATGGATATATAGATATCTAGGTGAGACAACCACATATCACAGTCTAATATACAGGATACCAACATTCCTGTTAAATAATGGATATATAGATATCTAGGTGAGACAACCACATATCACAGTCAGATATACAGGATACCAACATTCCTGTTAAATAATGGATATATAGATATCTAGGTGAGACAACCACATATCACAGTCTAATATACAGGATACCAACATTCCTGTTAAATAATGGATAAATAGCATTTAGCATAAAAACACATTTTCATACACATCTGAAATACAGAACAGGTATATATAATGTAACCATAAGAAATCATTTCTGATTAAAAAACTATTTAGAATGTAAATTCTTAAATAATACTGTCATCTCACCTCTTAGATTTGGTTACATGTCCCCCAGAGAGACTCATTTTAGAGTCAGGGCCCACCTCCTCTCTCTCCCCAGAGAGACTCATTTTAGAGCACTGACCCCTAAACAGAGATCCAACATGTTGGTTGTGGTTAACACAGTGACAACTAAACAGAGATCCAACATGTTGGTTGTGGTTAACACAGTGACAACTAAACAGAGATCCAACATGTTGGTTGTGGTTAACACAGTGACAACTAAACAGAGATCCAACATGTTGGTTGTGGTTAACACAGTGACAACTAAACAGAGATCCAACATGTTGGTTGTGGTTAACACAGTGACAACTAAACAGAGATCCAACATGTTGGTTGTGGTTAACACAGTGACAACTAAACAGAGATCCAACATGTTGGTTGTGGTTAACACAGTGACAACTAAACAGAGATCCAACAGGTTGGTTGTGGTTAACACAGTGACAACTAATTATTTGATTCATTATCTCTTATAAATAAAACAGTTTACTAACAAACACATCCAAACTGGTTATTTATTGTAGTTACTTTGTTCCAATGACCACTGAAAACCCGCCCACAAGACCTGAAAACTAACTAATAGCCCCTGATAGGCCTACATCTTATTTTGGGGCGGCAGGTAGCCTAGTGGTTAGAGAGTTGGGGCAGCAGGTAGCCTAATGGTTAGAGAGTTGGGGCAGCAGGTAGCCTAGTGGTTAGAGCGTTGGGGCGGCAGGTAGCCTAGTGGTTAGAGCGTTGGGGCAGCAGGTAGCCTAGTGGTTAGAGCGTTGGGGCGGCAGGTAGCCTAGTGGTTAGAGCGTTGGGGCAGCAGGTAGCCTAGTGGTTAGAGCGTTGGGGCGACAGGTAGCCTAGTGGTTAGAGCGTTGTGGCGGCAGGTAGCCTAGTGGTTAGAGCGTTAGGGCGGCAGGTAGCCTAGTGGTTAGAGCGTTGGGGTGGCAGGTAGCCTAGTGGTTAGAGTGTAGAGGAGGCAGGTAGCCTAGTGGTTAGAGGGTTGGGGAGGCAGGTAGCCTAGTGGTTAGAGTGTTGGGGAGGCAGGTAGCCTAGTGGTTAGAGTGTTGGGGAGGCAGGTAGCCTAGTGGTTAGTGTTGGGGCGGCAGGTAGCCTAGTGGTTAGAGTGTTGGGGTGGCAGGTAGCCTAGTGGTTAGAGTGTTGGGGCAGTAACCGAAAGGTTGCAGGATTGAATCAGAGAGCTGACAAGGTAAAAATCTGTCGTTCTGCCACTGAACAAGGCAGTTAGCACACTGTTCCCCAGTAGGCCGTCATTGTAAATACGAATTTGTTATTAACTGACTTGCCTAGTTAAATAAAATAAAACAAAAATTCAGATAACCTACTGGTCAAGATGATTTAGCAGCTTGCTTAGTACAAATTGACAGATTAATTTATTTAACATGAATAGCAAGGAGATGTTGAGGTAAGAAGTGCTTCTGTTGCCCAGTAGCCTGCTGCAATAGGCTACTGAGGATGGTCATAATTTCAATCAATTAATCTAATATTAATACTATGGTTATGAACTGAACAGGTCTATGAATCTAATATTAATACTATGGTAATGAACTGAACAGGTCTAATATTAATACTATACTAATGAACTGAAAAGGTCTATGAATCTAATATTAATACTAATGAAATGAACAGGTCTATGAATCTAATATTAATACTAATGAACTGAACAGGTCTATGAATCTAATATTAATACTATGGTAATGAACTGAACAGGTCTATGAATCTAATATTAATACTAATGAACTGAACAGGTCTATGAATCTAATATTAATACTATGGTAATGAACTGAACAGGTCTATGAATCTAATATTAACACTATGGTAATGAACTGAACAGGTCTATAAATCTAATATTAATACTAATGAACTGAACAGGTCTATGAATCTAATATTAATACTAATGAACTGAACAGGTCTATGAATCTAATATTAATACTAATGAACTGAACAGGTCTATGAATCTAATATTAATACTATGGTAATGAACTGAACAGGTCTATGAATCTAACATTAATACTATGGTAATGAACTGAACAGGTCTATGAATCTAATATTAATACTATGGTAATGAACTGAACAGGTCTATGGATCTAATATTAATACTGTGGTAATTAACTGAACAGGTCTTTGAATCTAATATTAATACTAATGAACTGAACAGATCTTTGAATCTAATATTAATACTATGGTAATGATTGGAACAGGTCTATGAATCTAATATTAATACTGTGGTTATGAACTGAACAAGTCGATGCTTGTCAACAACAGCCAGTGTTTTATTACCTGATGCCTAATCTGACTGTTACCTTCAATCTAATGCATTCTAACATCTGATCAGCCATTGAGATAGAACTGTTACCTTCAATCTAATGCATTCTAACATCTGATCAGCCATTGAGATAGAACTGTTACCTTCAATCTAATGCATTCTAACATCTGATCAGCCATTGAGATAGAACTGTTACCATGTTCACACTTGATAACTTCCTCCTGAATTAACTAAACATGGACATTAATAGTTGCATAATAACACAAGGCTACAACAACAATAAACTGAATTTATAGGCTGTTCATTAAATACGTTTGCCAGCTCCAGGTGGCGCAAAATGATTTGCAACGACACCAGTCATTTCTACATATTTATAGTATAAAATGGTAGCCTACAGTAGCCTAGATAGGCATAAAGATGAATAGGCTATTTGACTGCCAACAGATGTATCATTCTCCACAAGTAATGTCAGTTTCATTGTGTAGTTTTTCTCATAACAGAAGCACATGATGGAGTTCCAGAACTTTCATTTCAAATTTCCACTCCAGAGACCCAATAACTGAGCATGAGAAAAAACAAGACACAGGAACTGAGCATGAGTAAAAACAAGACACAAGAACTGAGCATGAGAAAAAACAAGACACAAGAACTGAGCATGAGAAAAAACAAGACACAAGAACTGAGCATGAGAAAGAACAAGACAAGAACTGAGCATGAGTAAAAACAAGACACAAGAACTGAGCATGAGAAAAAACAAGACACAAGAACTGAGCATGAGAAAAAACAAGACACAAGAACTGAGCATGAGTAAAAACAAGACACAAGAACTGAGCATGAGAAAAAACAAGACACAAGAACTGAGCATGAGTAAAAACAAGACACAAGAACTGAGCATGAGAAAAAACAAGACACAAGAACTGAGCATGAGTAAAAACAAGACACAAGAACTGAGCATGAGAAAAAACAAGACCCAGGAACTGAGCATGAGAAAAAACAAGACCCAGGAACTGAGCATGAGAAAAAACACGACCCAGGAACTAAGCATGAGAAAAAACAAGACCCAGGAACTGAGCATGAGAAAAAACAAGACCCAGGAACTGAGCATGAGAAAAAACAAGACCCAGGAACTGAGCATGAGAAAAAACAAGACCCAAGAACTGAGCATGAGAAAAAACACGACCCAGGAACTGAGCATGAGAAAAAACAAGACCCAGGAACTGAGCATGAGAAAAAACAAGACACAAGAACTGAGCATGAGAAAAAACAAGACCCAGGAACTGAGCATGAGAAAAAACAAGACACAAGAACTGAGCATGAGAAAAAACAAGACCCAGGAACTGAGCATGAGAAAAAACAAGACCCAGGAACTGAGCATGAGAAAAAACAAGACCCAGGAACTGAGCATGAGAAAAAACAAGACCCAGGAACTGAGCATGAGAAAACCCTCCACATGATATGGTTTTCCATCACATTAAAACGTAGTTTAAACCACCTCCGAGTGAATTTATCTAACACGCTCTAGAGCACCTAAAGTAGTTTTCCTGTGCTTTGTCACCTTATCTATAGAGCCCCTAAAGTAGTTGTCCTGTGCTTTGTCACCTTATCTATAGAGCCCCTAAAGTAGGTTTCCTGTGCTTTGTCACCTTATCTCTAGAGCCCCTATAGTAGTTGTCCTGTGCTTTGTCACCTTATCTATAGAGCCCCTAAAGTAGGTTTCCTGTGCTTTGTCACCTTATCTCTAGAGCCCCTATGGTAGTTGTCCTGTGCTTTGTCACCTTATCTATAGAGCCCCTAAAGTAGGTTTCCTGTGCTTTGTCACCTTATCTCTAGAGAACCTAAAGTAGTTTTCCTGTGTTTTGTCACCTTATTTATTGATGCGCAACAGTTCTAGAGCGTTAATATGATTTATGGAGAAAGGGTTGTAAAATAGGTGTCTCCATAATGACAATCTAAATAGCCCACCTTTATAACATACAGGGCTACTTTGGAAACTGCTTGTTACGGAGTCTAGTTGATAGGTAATCGACTAGCTGGGCTGTTCCCCGGACTCCGTGTGTAGAGACTTGTACAATGCTTGAACAAGGCTATTCAACCTGACATTTGTGTCTGTCTGTATTCTCGTTATCCTCCACTAGATGGCAGTAAACACCTGCTGTAGCTAGACATTCCAACAACAGTGACCGCGTTTACATGCCCACAAATATCCCTTTATTATTCAGGATACTCAAATATTCTGTTTTTAAATTGATGCATGTACACATCTTATCCCATGTACTGTTGTTTCTGCTGTCTGCTCAGGCTGTTTCACATGTTATATGTGTTGTTTGATGTTCTCATCACATCTTATCCCATGTACTGTTGTTTCTGCTGTCTGCTCAGGCTGTTTCACATGTTATATGTGTTGTGTGATGTTCTCATCACATCTTATCCCATGTACTGTTGTTTCTGCTGTCTGCTCAGGCTGTTTCACATGTTATATGTGTTGTGTGATGTTCTCATCACATCTTATCCCATGTACTGTTGTTTCTGCTGTCTGCTCAGGCTGTTTCACATGTTATATGTGTTGTGTGATGTTCTCATCACATCTTATCCCATGTACTGTTGTTTCTGCTGTCTGCTCAGGCTGTTTCACATGTTATATGTGTTGTGTGAGGATGTTCTCATCTGATTCTCAAAAGAAATCACTTCATAAAGTAGGCTACCTGTGTAGTTTGATCCACTGTAGTAATGTATTTATCTGATACTCTGTACTGGACCGTGGAGCCGACTGGCTACTTTTACCACTAATTTAGATACATTTCTGATTATAATTTTCTACATTTGGAAGGTCATTTGTTTGTCAATTATAGTTGATACATGCAGCTTCTCCTAGGACATAACTTGTTGCCCCAGAAGACTAAATAAAGTAGTTCTCTCCAGAATAATGATAGACTAAATAAACTAGTTCTCTCCAGAATAATGATAGACTAAATAAAGTAGTTCTCTCCAGAATAATGATAGACTAAATAAAGTAGTTCTCTCCAGAATAATGATAGACTAAATAAAGTTGTTCTCTCCAGAATAATGACAGACTAAATAAAGTAGTTCTCTCCAGAATAATGATAGACTAAATAAAGTAGTTCTCTCCAGAATAATGTTTTACATTGACAGACTAAATAAAGTAGTTCTCTCCAGAATAATGTTTTACATTGACAGACTAAATAAAGTAGTTCTCTCCAGAATAATGTTTTACTGACAGACTAAATAAAGTAGTTCTCTCCAGAATAATGATAGACTAAATAAAGTAGTTCTCTCCAGAATAATGATAGACTAAATAAAGTAGTTCTCTCCAGAATAATGTTTTACTGACAGACTAAATAAAGTAGTTCTCTCCAGAATAATGTTTTACATTGATAGACTAAATAAAGTAGTTCTCTCCAGAATAATGTTTTACTGACAGACTAAATAAAGTAGTTCTCTCCAGAATAATGTTTTACATTGACAGACTAAATAAAGTAGTTCTCTCCAGAATAATGTTTTACATTGACAGACTAAATACAGTAGTTCTCTCCAGAATAATGTTTTACATTGAGAGAATGAATGCATTAGTAATCTACTAGTTAACACCGGTAAAGTTGACCATTTAGTTTCGGGACCGGGGAGAAAGCGCAATAACTCCAGAACAGTGGAAAGATTGGTCCTGTGTAACATGTCCATATGTCATCAGTCTGAACGGTTTGAAGGAACAGAAAAGCTGAGAAACAATGAAACACGTTTCTGATCAGGTTGAAAATACCGTCTGCTTGCATCAGTGTCAAAGATAACACCTTACACTCTCATTCACAATATCTCAAAGAGATAATGAAATAAGCTTGCATCAGTGTCAAAGATAACACCTTACACTCTCATTCACAATATCTCAAAGAGATAATGAAATAAATCATATTTCTCCACCCCTGTTCCCCGGACTAAATTAACATGTGTTGTTTCATTTAAATGACAAGAAATGCATGATTCTGCAGTTCATATTATATTAGTTGATAGGTCTACAGTCAGTGTCCAGATTTCAGTTCATATTATATTAGAGTATAGGTCTACAGTCAGTGTCCAGATTTCAGTTCATATTATATTAGTTGATAGGTCTACAGTCAGTGTCCAGATTTCAGTTCATATTATATTAGAGTATAGGTCTACAGTCAGTGTCCAGATTTCAGTTCATATTATATTAGTTGATAGGTCTACAGTCAGTGTCCAGATTTCAGTTCATATTATATTAGTTGATAGGTCTACAGTCAGTGTCCAGATTTCAGTTCATATTATATTAGTTGATAGGTCTACAGTCAGTGTCCAGATTTCAGTTCATATTATATTAGTTGATAGGTCTACAGTCAGTGTCCAGATTTCAGTTCATATTATATTAGTTGATAGGTCTACAGTCAGTGTCCAGATTTCAGTTCATATTATATTAGTTGATAGGTCTACAGTCAGTGTCCAGATTTCAGTTCATATTATATTATATTATAAGCCTACAGTCAGTGTCCAGATTTCAGTTCATATTATATTAGTTGATAGGTCTACAGTCAGTGTCCAGATTTCAGTTCATATTATATTAGTTGATAGGTCTACAGTCAGTGTCCAGATTTCAGTTCATATTATATTATATTATAAGCCTACAGTCAGTGTCCAGATTTCAGTTCATATTATATTAGTTGATAGGTCTACAGTCAGTGTCCAGATTTCAGTTCATATTATATTAGTTGATAGGTCTACAGTCAGTGTCCAGATTTCAGTTCATATTATATTATATTATAAGCCTACAGTCAGTGTCCAGATTTCAGTTCATATTATATTAGAGTATAGGTCTACAGTCAGTGTCCAGATTTCAGTTCATATTATATTAGAGTATAGGTCTACAGTCAGTGTCCAGATTTCAGTTCATATTATATTATATTATAAGCCTACAGTCAGTGTCCAGATTTCAGTTCATATTATATTAGAGTATAGGTCTACAGTCAGTGTCCAGATTTCAGTTCATATTATATTAGTTGATAGGTCTACAGTCAGTGTCCAGATGTCAGTTCATATTATATTAGTTGATAGGTCTACAGTCAGTGTCCAGATTTCAGTTCATAATATATTAGAGTATAGGTCTACAGTCAGTGTCCAGATTTCAGTTCATATTATATTAGAGTATAGGTCTACAGTCAGTGTCCAGATTTCAGTTCATATTATATTAGTTGATAGGTCTACAGTCAGTGTCCAGATTTCAGTTCATATTATATTAGTTGATAGGTCTACAGTCAGTGTCCAGATTTCAGTTCATATTATATTATATTATAAGCCTACAGTCAGTGTCCAGATTTCAGTTCATATTATATTAGTTGATAGGTCTACAGTCAGTGTCCAGATTTCAGTTCATATTATATTAGTTGATAGGTCTACAGTCAGTGTCCAGATTTCAGTTCATATTATATTAGAGTATAGGTCTACAGTCAGTGTCCAGATTTCAGTTCATATTATATTAGTTGATAGGTCTACAGTCAGTGTCCAGATTTCAGTTCATATTATTAGTTGATAGGTCTACAGTCAGTGTCCAGATTTCAGTTCATATTATATTAGTTGATAGGTCTACAGTCAGTGTCCAGATTTCAGTTCATATTATATTATATTATAAGCCTACAGTCAGTGTCCAGATTTCAGTTCATATTATATTAGTTGATAGGTCTACAGTCAGTGTCCAGATTTCAGTTCATATTATATTAGTTGATAGGTCTACAGTCAGTGTCCAGATTTCAGTTCATATTATATTAGAGTATAGGTCTACAGTCAGTGTCCAGATTTCAGTTCATATTATATTAGTTGATAGGTCTACAGTCAGTGTCCAGATTTCAGTTCATATTATATTAGTTGATAGGTCTACAGTCAGTGTCCAGATTTCAGTTCATATTATATTATATTATAAGCCTACAGTCAGTGTCCAGATTTCAGTTCATATTATATTAGTTGATAGGTCTACAGTCAGTGTCCAGATTTCAGTTCATATTATATTAGATTATAGGTCTACAGTCAGTGTCCAGATTTCAGTTCATATTATATTATATTATAAGCCTACAGTCAGTGTCCAGATTTCAGTTCATATTATATTAGAGTATAGGTCTACAGTCAGTGTCCAGATTTCAGTTCATATTATATTAGTTGATAGGTCTACAGTCAGTGTCCAGATTTCAGTTCATATTATATTAGTTGATAGGTCTACAGTCAGTGTCCAGATTTCAGTTCATATTATATTAGAGTATAGGTCTACAGTCAGTGTCCAGATTTCAGTTCATATTATATTAGAGTATAGGTCTACAGTCAGTGTCCAGATTTCAGTTCATATTATATTAGTTGATAGGTCTACAGTCAGTGTCCAGATTTCAGTTCATATTATATTAGTTGATAGGTCTACAGTCAGTGTCCAGATTTCAGTTCATATTATATTAGTTGATAGGTCTACAGTCAGTGTCCAGATTTCAGTTCATATTATATTAGTTGATAGGTCTACAGTCAGTGTCCAGATTTCAGTTCATATTATATTAGTTGATAGGTCTACAGTCAGTGTCCAGATTTCAGTTCATATTATATTAGAGTATAGGTCTACAGTCAGTGTCCAGATTTCAGTTCATATTATATTAGAGTATAGGTCTACAGTCAGTGTCCAGATTTCAGTTCATATTATATTAGAGTATAGGTCTACAGTCAGTGTCCAGATTTCAGTTCATATTATATTAGAGTATAGGTCTACAGTCAGTGTCCAGATTTCAGTTCATATTATATTAGTTGATAGGTCTACAGTCAGTGTCCAGATTTCAGTTCATATTATATTAGTTGATAGGCCTACAGTCAGTGTCCAGATTTCAGTTCATATTATATTAGTTGATAGGCCTACAGTCAGTGTCCAGATTTCAGTTCATATTATATTAGTTGATAGGTCTACAGTCAGTGTCCAGATTTCAGTTCATATTATATTAGAGTATAGGTCTACAGTCAGTGTCCAGATTTCAGTTCATATTATATTAGTTGATAGGTCTACAGTCAGTGTCCAGATTTCAGTTCATATTATATTAGTTGATAGGTCTACAGTCAGTGTCCAGATTTCAGTTCATATTATATTAGAGTATAGGTCTACAGTCAGTGTCCAGATTTCAGTTCATATTATATTAGTTGATAGGTCTACAGTCAGTGTCCAGATTTCAGTTCATATTATTAGTTGATAGGTCTACAGTCAGTGTCCAGATTTCAGTTCATATTATATTAGTTGATAGGTCTACAGTCAGTGTCCAGATTTCAGTTCATATTATATTATATTATAAGCCTACAGTCAGTGTCCAGATTTCAGTTCATATTATATTAGTTGATAGGTCTACAGTCAGTGTCCAGATTTCAGTTCATATTATATTAGTTGATAGGTCTACAGTCAGTGTCCAGATTTCAGTTCATATTATATTAGAGTATAGGTCTACAGTCAGTGTCCAGATTTCAGTTCATATTATATTAGTTGATAGGTCTACAGTCAGTGTCCAGATTTCAGTTCATATTATATTAGTTGATAGGTCTACAGTCAGTGTCCAGATTTCAGTTCATATTATATTATATTATAAGCCTACAGTCAGTGTCCAGATTTCAGTTCATATTATATTAGTTGATAGGTCTACAGTCAGTGTCCAGATTTCAGTTCATATTATATTAGATTATAGGTCTACAGTCAGTGTCCAGATTTCAGTTCATATTATATTATATTATAAGCCTACAGTCAGTGTCCAGATTTCAGTTCATATTATATTAGAGTATAGGTCTACAGTCAGTGTCCAGATTTCAGTTCATATTATATTAGTTGATAGGTCTACAGTCAGTGTCCAGATTTCAGTTCATATTATATTAGTTGATAGGTCTACAGTCAGTGTCCAGATTTCAGTTCATATTATATTAGAGTATAGGTCTACAGTCAGTGTCCAGATTTCAGTTCATATTATATTAGAGTATAGGTCTACAGTCAGTGTCCAGATTTCAGTTCATATTATATTAGTTGATAGGTCTACAGTCAGTGTCCAGATTTCAGTTCATATTATATTAGTTGATAGGTCTACAGTCAGTGTCCAGATTTCAGTTCATATTATATTAGTTGATAGGTCTACAGTCAGTGTCCAGATTTCAGTTCATATTATATTAGTTGATAGGTCTACAGTCAGTGTCCAGATTTCAGTTCATATTATATTAGTTGATAGGTCTACAGTCAGTGTCCAGATTTCAGTTCATATTATATTAGAGTATAGGTCTACAGTCAGTGTCCAGATTTCAGTTCATATTATATTAGAGTATAGGTCTACAGTCAGTGTCCAGATTTCAGTTCATATTATATTAGAGTATAGGTCTACAGTCAGTGTCCAGATTTCAGTTCATATTATATTAGAGTATAGGTCTACAGTCAGTGTCCAGATTTCAGTTCATATTATATTAGTTGATAGGTCTACAGTCAGTGTCCAGATTTCAGTTCATATTATATTAGTTGATAGGCCTACAGTCAGTGTCCAGATTTCAGTTCATATTATATTAGTTGATAGGCCTACAGTCAGTGTCCAGATTTCAGTTCATATTATATTAGTTGATAGGTCTACAGTCAGTGTCCAGATTTCAGTTCATATTATATTAGAGTATAGGTCTACAGTCAGTGTCCAGATTTCAGTTCATATTATATTAGTTGATAGGTCTACAGTCAGTGTCCAGATTTCAGTTCATATTATATTAGTTGATAGGCCTACAGTCAGTGTCCAGATTTCAGTTCATATTATATTAGTTGATAGGTCTACAGTCAGTGTCCAGATTTCAGTTCATATTATATTAGAGTATAGGTCTACAGTCAGTGTCCAGATTTCAGTTCATATTATATTAGTTGATAGGTCTACAGTCAGTGTCCAGATTTCAGTTCATATTATATTAGTTGATAGGTCTACAGTCATTGTCCAGATTTCAGTTCATATTATATTAGTTGATAGGTCTACAGTCAGTGTCCAGATTTCAGTTCATATTATATTAGTTGATAGGTCTACAGTCAGTGTCCAGATTTCAGTTCATATTATATTAGAGTATAGGTCTACAGTCAGTGTCCAGATTTCAGTTCATATTATATTAGAGTATAGGTCTACAGTCAGTGTCCAGATTTCAGTTCATATTATATTAGAGTATAGGTCTACAGTCAGTGTCCAGATTTCAGTTCATATTATATTAGTTGATAGGTCTACAGTCAGTGTCCAGATTTCAATTAATATTCCATTTAACCCATATGAATTTAAAAGAGTAATATTCAGTTTATTCATGGGTACTGGGATACTCATGAAATGGGATATCAATGGTGTATGTAAACAGTTTATCCCGAATAAGACCTTAAGCAGCAAATGAGCTATTGTCCGGAATACCTTGAGATGTAAATATGGTCAGTTTGGTCTCTTGGTCCTGGTGACTATGGGGCATATAATCATAAAGGCAGTGTCTCAGAGCTGATATAGGATCAGTTCCCCCCTCTCCATGTAATCTGATTCATAATGATCTAGGATCAGGTCACCATCTGCATGTAATCTGATTCATTATGATCTAGGATCAGGTCACCATCTGCATGTAATCTGATTCATTATGATCTAGGATCAGGTCTCCCTCTCCATGTAATCTGATTCATAATGATCTAGGATCAGGTCACCATCTGCATGTAATCTGATTCATAATGATCTAGGATCAGGTCTCCCCTCTCCATGTAAGCTGATTCATTATGATCTAGGATCAGGTCCCCCCTCTCCATGTAATCTGATTCATTATGATCTAGGATCAGGTCCCACTGTCTATGTAATCTGATTCATTATGATCTAGGATCAGGTCCCCCCTCTCCATGTAATCTGATTAATTATGATGTAGGATCAGGTCACCCTCTGCATGTAATCTGATTCAATATGATCTAGGATCAGGTCCTCCTCTCCATGTAATCTGATTCATTATGATCTAGGATCAGATCCTCCTCTCCATGTAATCTGATTCATTATGATCTTGGATCAGGTCCCCCCTCTCCATGTAATCTGGTTCATTATGATCTTGGATCAGGTCCCCCCTCTCCATGTAATCTGATTAATTATGAACTAGGATCAGCTCCCCCCTCTCCATGTAATCTGATTCAATATGATCTAGGATCAGGTCCTCCTCTCCATGTAATCTGAATCATTATGATTTTGGATCAGGTCCTTATGATCTAAAAGGCTAAACTGATCCACCTTTAAAGGAGCCTTTGGGGGATTTTTGAGACCAGGTCAACCTCATTTTTAACCCTTAGACTACAATGGTCTGTTGAAATGTAATGAACATAATAAACACATCCCCATCAACATCTGTCTGTTTAAACTGGAGATGTCTGTTTAAACTGGAGATGTCTGTTTAAACTGGAGATGTCTATTTAAGATGGAGATGTCTGTTTAAGCTGGATATGTCTGTTTAAGCTGGAGATTTCTGTTTAAACTGGAGATGTCTGTTTAAGCTGGAGATGTCTGTTTACATTGGAGATGTCTGTTTAAGCTGGAGATGTCTGTTTAAGCTGGAGATGTCTGTTTAAATTAGAGATGTCTGACTCAGCAGCACTCAGACACTAGTTTACTGTATTCCACATGTCCCCTCTACTTTATTCTAGATCATTAACCTGAAAGACAGAAGAATGACTCAGCAGCACTCAGACACTAGTTTACTGTATTCCACATGTTCCCTCTACTTTATTCTAGATTATTAACCTGAGATACTCACTTTACTGTGAAACTGTGTTGCAGTATAGAGATTAAACTAAGAGCTGCTCTGTCATCTCAAAATGGCCGTATCCAGATACTTTCTTATTAATGTCAGTTCCAACTGCAGTCAAGGCGTCACCCCTTAACATAACAACAGTAACCAGAGGGTGGCGCTAACAGTCAGCTTCATGCGACAGCAGAAATCATGACATTGTTCCGCATCTTGCTTACAATTTTTTTATAGTCCTTCTTCGAGACATCTCTCTTACATTATTTTAGCTAAACTTATAATTTACTCGAAACCAGGTTAAATTGTGTTTTTTTCTCTTCAAAATGTGAATTACTGTAGGCCTTTAATAATTGTTAACAGGTCTACCAAAACAAAAAGGTTTTAATTTGAGAATGTTCATTTGTATGCCTCAAATATTAAACTGTCTTAAAATATGTGATGATTAGTTGAATCAGGTGTGTAAGTGCTGGTAAGATCAAAAGGATGGAGAAACCCTGAGATAAACATAAAACCATATCATTGAAAAGCTCCTCCACCATCTTTACCAGACGTGTTACTGATAACATGTAGGACTACTGATTAGTTTACACTTTGAAAACTGCTGTCTGTCAGCAACTCAGCTCAAGTAGCAGTTCTACTATCTAGTAATGTCTCATTACAGGTATTAATTATCTTACTCTGTCCTTTAGAATAGATTATTGTTCAGAAATACTTACCTATTTGTCAGTCATCTCCATGTAGTGTTTTCTGCTCTGTTGTCTCACCATGGATCCTGTACAAAATAACAACTTGACTTTCTGTTTCAGCTCACTCCTCCCGAGTGGTGCAGAGTCCGGCCTCCTGCGTCAATGCAGGACCTGGTTAGAATCCAGGCTGCATGATTGGGAGTCCCATAGGGTGGAGCACAATTGGCCCAGTCTCGTCAAGGTTTGGCCGGGGTAGGTCGTCAATGTTAATAAGAATTTGTTCTGACTGACCTAGTGAAATATAAGTGAAATAAAATTCAATGACTATGCACTCTACGCTACACACCGCATCAACGGGGATGTAGTGGAGGGTAAACCCATGTAAACGAGCTTACGCACAATTTTATTGGTAAAATAGCTAAACTCCAATTTGTATTCTGTTAATTATCGTTTGCACACTTATCATGCGTTCCCAACGTTACGCCTAAATTCCATCGTGGAAACCGGGTCCAGGTTGTTCAGCATGATAAAGAATCATATCTCAAATCTACTCTGTCTATTGGATGTCTGACTACGACCTAACTTTATAATAGTTATATGTAGCCTAGACTTACCAGAGTCTGTCCGTCTGACCTTCAAATCAACACATTTATCCTGCTTCTAATGTTGCCGAGAAATGTGCGCTACGGTTTCAACAGCTGGTTTATAAAGGCGTATACCACAACCTTACTTTATATAACAGTAACCAGAGAAATGTGCGCTACAGTTTCAACAGCTGGTTTATAAATGCGTAGACCACAACCTTACTTCCACTATATATAACAGTAACCAGAGAAATGTGCGCTACAGTTTCAACAGCTGTTTTATAAAGGCGTAGACCACACCCTTACTTTATATAACAGTAACCAGAGAAATGTGCGCTACAGTTTCAACAGCTGTTTTATAAAGGCGTAGACCACACCCTTACTTTCACTTTCATATGAAGAATTCACATCCCTTCCGACGTCTCTGGTGTCGGGTAAAATAATGACGATATGTCATTCCAGGTATTTATTCTCTAACTCTGTCCTTTATTGTTCACAAATACTTTATTTGTACTTCTCTCCATATAGTGTTTTCTGCTCTGTCATCTCACCTTGGATCCTGCACTCAGCCGTCTCCCCACCATGATAATAAAGTGTTTTATTAGTATCTTCCACTAGATGGCAGTAAACACTTGCTGTAACTAGACTTTAACTAGGCATTCCTCATTCATACAGGCAGTGTCTCAGATCAGGAAGTGCTAATCTAGGATCAGGTCCCCCCTGTCCATGTAATCTGATTCATTATGATCTAGGATCAGGTCCCCCCTGACCATGTAATCTGATTCATTATGATCTAGGACAAGGTCCCCCCTGACCATGTAATCTGATTCATTATGATCTAGGATCAGGTCCCCCCTGACCATGTAATCTGATTCATTATGATCTAGGATCATAAGTGGTTAGAATGTTGGGCCACTGTTCCTAGACCAGTTAACCCACTGTTCCTAGACCAGTTAACCCACTGTTCCTAGACCAGTTAACCCACTGTTCCTAGACCAGTTAACCCACTGTTCCTAGACCAGTTAACCCACTGTTCCTAGACCAGTTAACACACTGTTCCTAGACCAGTTAACCCACTGTTCCTAGACCAGTTAACCCACTGTTCCTAGACCAGTTAACCCACTGTTCCTAGACCAGTTAACCCACTGTTCCTAGACCAGTTAACCCACTGTTCCTAGACCAGTTAACCCACTGTTCCTAGGCCAGTTAACCCACTGTTCCTAGACCAGTTAACCCACTGTTCCTAGACCAGTTAACCCACTGTTCCTAGACCAGTTAACCCACTGTTCCTAGACCAGTTAACCCACTGTTCCTAGACCAGTTAACCCACTGTTCCTAGACCAGTTAACCCACTGCTCCTAGACCAGTTAACCCACTGTTCCTAGACCAGTTAACCCCCTGTTCCTAGACCAGTTAACCCACTGTTCCTAGACCAGTTAACCCACTGTTCCTGGGCCGTCAGTTTAAAAAATAATTTGTTCTTAAAACTTCTTACGGCTAGTCGACAACATCCAGGGAAATTGGAGGGTGCGCAATTCAAATAAATAATCATAAAAATTATGGATATTAACCATTTAGGTACATAGGTGTGATAAGGGGCGGCAGGGTAGCCTAGTGGTTAGAGCGTTGGACTAGTAACCGGAAGGTTGCGAGTTCAAACCCCCGAGCTGACAAGGTACAAATCTGTCGTTCTGCCCCTGAACAGGCAGTTAACCCACTGTTCCCAGGCCGTCATTGAAAATAAGAATTTGTTCTTAACTGACTTGCCTGGCTAAATAAAGGTAAAATAAAAATAAAAAAATATGGGTTAAAAGCTTAAATTCTTGTTAATCTACCTGCATTGTCTGATGTACAATAGGCTTTACATGGAAAGTTTGCCATGCGATTGTTTGAGGACGGCGCCGCACATCAACATATTTTTCAACCAGCACAGGTTTCATAAAGTCACAAATAGCGATTAATTATTCACTTCCTTTTTGAAAAATCTTCCTCTGATTTGCAATCCTAAGAGTCCCAGGTACAACATGTTTTGTTAGATAAGATCCTTCTTTATATCTCAAAAAGTCAGTTTAGTTGGCGCCATTGATTTGAGTAATCCACTCGTTCAAAATGCAGAGAAAGGGTTCCAAAAACTTTGTTAAAACTTTGTTAAAACAGTCAAACTACATTTCTATTTAATCCTCAGGTTCCCTAAAATGTAATTAAACTCTAATATTTCATATGGAAAGAAGTATGTTCAATAGGAAAGCGATTTTAGCGTGTCCTCTTCATCATGCTCGCACAGATTGATTTACAACTCTGTGTTCCTGTATCAAAACGCAGAATTCTTCCTCGTTTTGGAAGAAATAAGTCTGAAATCTTGAAGAAAGACTGTTGACATCTAGTGGAAGTCATAGGAATTGCATTCTCGGAGCTCGATTTAAATATGTTACTATACTTTCTATTGTAAGGCCTGAACCAGAGACATTACAGGTTGAAGAGCTGAGAGAGAGCACTGCCCCTGTAATGTCTGGACCAGAGACCTTACAGGTTGAAGATCAGAGAGAGAGCCCTGCCCCTATAATGCCTTACAGGTTGAAGATCAGAGAGAGAGCCCTGCCCCTATAATGCCTTACAGGTTGAAGATCAGAGAGAGAGACCTGCCCCTATAATGCCTTACAGGTTGAAGATCAAATACGTTGAAGATAATGTTCTGCATATGTTGACACATGTTCCAGTTCGTAACAGGAAAAATGTTAGAAACATAATGAACAAGATAAAAGTGTCAGGTGCGTGAATGAGGACCCAAAAGCGAATTAACAAACAGAGTTTCTTTAATGATGAACACACGTGGGCTCAGATGGACAGGTAGATTCCGACAGGACAGGACAAGGTTGCAGCAAACACGATGATAGTCTGGTTCAGGCATGAGACACACAAACAAGAATCCGACAAAGACAGGAGCAGAAACAGAGAGAGATATAGGGACCTAATCAGAGGGAAAAAGGGAACAGGTGGGAAAAGGGGTGAATGAGGTAGTCAGAGAAGACAAGGAACAGCTGGGGGAAAGAGGGACAGAAACGGTAACCTAGTATGACCAGCAGAGGGAAAGGAAAGGACAGAAAGACACAACATGACAATACATGACAGTACCCCCCCACTCACCGAGCGCCTCCTGGCGCACTCGAGGAGGAAACCTGGCGGCAACGGAGGAAATCCTCGATCAGCGCACGGTCCAGCACGTCCCGAGAGGGAACCCAACTCCTCTCCTCAGGACCGTACCCCTCCCAATCTACGAGGTACTGGTGACCACGGCCCCGAGGACGCATGTCCAAAATCCTACGGACCCTGTAGATGGGTGCGCCCTCGACAAGGATGGGGGGGGGGGGGGAAGACGAGTGGGGGCGCGAAGAACGGGCTTGATACAGGAGACATGGAAGACCGGGTGGACGCGACGAAGGTATCGCGGAAGAAGAAGTCGAACTGCGACAGGATTAATGACCCGAGAAATACGGAACGGACCAATGAACCGCGGGGTCAACTTGCGAGAAGCCGTCTTAAGGGGAAGGTTCTGAGTGGAGAGCCAAACTCTCTGACCGCGACAATATCTAGGACTCTTAGTTCTACGCTTATTAGCAGCCCTCACAGTCTGCGTCCTATAACGGCAAAGTGCAGACCTGACCCTCTTCCAGGTGCGCTCGCAACGTTGGACAAAAGCCTGAGCGGAGGGGACGCTGGACTCGGCGAACTGAGATGAGAACAGCGGAGGCTGGTACCCGAGGCTACTCTGAAAAGGAGATAGCCCGGTCGCAGACGAAGGAAGCGAGTTGTGGGCGTATTCTGCCCAGGGGAGCTGTTCTGACCAAGACGCAGGGTTGCGAAAAGAAAGACTGCGTAAGATGCGACCAATAGTCTGATTGGCCCGTTCTGCTTGACCGTTAGACTGGGGGTGAAAGCCGGAAGAGAGACTGACGGAAGCCCCAATCAGACGGCAAAACTCCCTCCAAAATTGAGACGTGAATTGCGGACCCCTGTCCGAAACGACGTCTGACGGAAGGCCATGAATTCTGAAAACATTCTCGATGATGATTTGTGCCGTCTCTTTAGCAGAAGGAAGCTTAGCAAGGGGAATGAAATGAGCCGCCTTAGAGAACCTATCGACAACCGTAAGAATAACAGTCTTCCCCGCTGACGAAGGCAGTCCGGTGACAAAATCTAAGGCGATGTGAGACCACGGTCGAGAGGGAATGGGAAGCGGCCTGAGACGGCCGGCAGGAGGGGAGTTACCGGACTTAGTCTGCGCGCAGACCGAACAAGCAGCCACGAAACGACGCGTGTCATGCTCCCGGGTGGGCCACCAAAAACGCTGGCGAATGGAAGCAAGCGTACCCCGAACGCCAGGGTGGCCGGCTAACTTGTCAGAGTGAGCCCACTGAAGAACGGCCAGACGAGTAGGAACGGGAACGAAAAGAAGGTTCCTAGGACAAGCGCGCGGCGACGGAGTGTGAGTGAGCGCTTGCTCTACCTGCCTCTCAATTCCCCAGACAGTCAACCCGACAACACGCCCCTCAGGGAGAATCCCCTCGGGGTCAGTGGAGGCTACTGAAGAACTGAAGAGACGAGATAAAGCATCAGGCTTGGTGTTCTTAGAGCCCGGACGATAAGAAATCACGAACTCGAAACGAGCGAAAAACAGCGCCCAACGCGCCTGACGTGCATTAAGTCGTTTGGCAGAACGGATGTACTCAAGGTTCCTATGGTCAGTCCAAACGACAAAAGGAACGGTCGCCCCCTCCAACCACTGTCGCCATTCGCCTAGGGCTAACCGGATGGCGAGCAGTTCGCGGTTTCCCACATCATAGTTACGTTCCGACGGCGACAGGCGATGAGAAAAATACGCGCATGGGTGGACCTTGTCGTCAGAGAGGGAGCGCTGAGAAAGAATGGCTCCCACGCCCACCTCTGACGCGTCAACCTCGACAACGAACTGTCTAGAGACGTCAGGTGTAACAAGGATAGGAGCGGATGTAAAACGATTCTTGAGGAGATCAAAAGCTCCCTGGGCGGAAACGGACCACTTAAAGCACGTCTTGACAGAAGTAAGGGCTGTGAGAGGAGCTGCCATCTGACCGAAAATACGGATGAAACGACGATAGAAGTTCGCGAAGCCGAGAAAGCGCTGCAGCTCGACGCGTGACTTAGGGGCGGGCCAATCAATGACAGCTTGGACCTTAGCGGGATCCATCTTAATGCCTTCAGCGGAAATAACAGAACCGAGAAATGTGACGGAGGAGGCATGAAAAGTGCACTTCTCAGCCTTCACAAAAAGACAATTCTCTAAAAGGCGCTGGAGGACACGTCGAACGTGCTGAACATGAATCTGGAGTGACGGTGAAAAAATCAGGATATCGTCAAGGTAAACGAAAACAAAGATGTTCAGCATGTCTCTCAGGACATCATTGACTAATGCCTGAAAGACAGCTGGAGCGTTAGCGAGGCCGAAAGGAAGAACCCGGTATTCAAAGTGCCCTAACGGAGTGTTAAACGCCGTCTTCCACTCGTCCCCCTCCCTGATGCGCACGAGATGGTAAGCGTTACGAAGGTCCAACTTAGTGAAAAACCTGGCTCCCTGCAGGATCTCGAAGGCTGAAGACATAAGAGGAAGCGGATAACGATTCTTTACTGTTATGTCATTCAGCCCTCGATAATCTATGCAGGGGCGCAGAGACCCGTCCTTCTTCTTGACAAAAAAAAACCCCGCTCCGGCGGGAGAGGAGGAGGGGACTATGGTACCGGCGTCAAGAGCTACAGACAAATAATCTTCGAGAGCCTTACGTTCGGGAGCCGACAGAGAGTATAGTCTACCCCGGGGGGGAGTGGTTCCCGGAAGGAGATCAATACTACAATCATACGACCGGTGTGGAGGAAGAGAGGTGGCCCTGGACCGACTGAACACCGTGCGCAGATCGTGATATTCCTCCGGCACCCCTGTCAAGTCACCAGGCTCCTCCTGTGAAGAAGAGACAGAGGAAACAGGAGGGATAGCAGACATTAAACATTTCACATGACAAGAGACGTTCCAGGAGAGGATAGAATTACTAGACCAATTAATGGAAGGATTATGACAAACTAGCCAGGGATGGCCCAAAACAACAGGTGTAAAAGGTGAACGAAAAATTAAAAAAGAAATGGTTTCGCTATGATTACCAGAAACAGTGAGGGTTAAAGGTAGCGTCTCACGCTGAATCCTGGGGAGAGGACTACCATCCAGGGCGAACAAGGCCGTGGGCTCCCTTAACTGTCTGAGAGGAATGTCATGTTCCCGAGCCCAGGTCTCGTCCATAAAACAGCCCTCCGCCCCAGAGTCTATTAAGGCACTGCAGGAAGCTGACGAACCGGTCCAGCGTAGATGGACCGACAAGGTAGTGCAGGATCTTGAAGGAGAGACAGGAGTAGTAGCGCTCACCAGTAGCCCTCCGCTTACTGATGAGCTCTGGCTTTTACTGGACATGAAGTGACAAAATGACCAGCAGAACCGCAATAGAGACAGAGGCGGTTGGTGATTCTCCGTTCCCTCTCCTTAGTCGAGATGCGGATACCTCCCAGCTGCATGGGCTCAGCTCCCGAGCCGGCAGAGGAAGATGGTAGTGATGCGGAGAGGGGGGCAACGGAGAACGCAAGCTCCTTTCCACGAGCTCGGTGACGAAGATCAACCCGTCGCTCAATGCGAATAGCGAGTTCAATCAAGGAATCCACGCTGGAAGGAACCTCCCGGGAGAGAATCTCATCCTTTACCTCTGCGCGGAGACCCTCCAGAAAACGGGCGAGCAAAGCCGGCTCGTTCCAGCCACTGGAGGCAGCAAGAGTGCGAAACTCAATAGAGTAGTCTGTTATGGATCGATTACCTTGACATAGGGAAGACAGGGCCCTGGAAGCCTCCTCCCCAAAAACAGATCGATCAAAAACCTGTATCATCTCCTCCTTAAAGTCCTGATACTGGTTAGTACACTCAGCCCTTGCCTCCCAGATTGCCGTGCCCCACTCACGAGCCCGTCCAGTAAGGAGAGATATGACGTAGGCGACACGAGCAGTGCTCCTGGCGTAAGTGTTGGGCTGGAGAGAAAACACAATATCACACTGGGTGAGGAACGAGCGGCATTCAGTGGGCTCCCCAGAGTAACACGGCGGGTTATTGATTCTGGGCTCCGGAGATTCGAAAGCCCTGGAAGTGGCCGGTGGATCGAGGCGGAGATGGTGAACCTGTTCTGTGAGTTTGGAGACTTGGGTGGCCAGGGTCTCAACGGCATGTCGAGCAGCAGACAATTCCTGCTCGTGTCTGCCTAGCATCGCTCCCTGGATCTCGACGGCTGAGTGGAGAGGATCCGAAGTCGCTGGGTCCATTCTTGGTCGGATTCTTCTGTCAGGTGCGTGAATGAGGACCCAAAAGCGAATTAACAAACAGAGTTTCTTTAATGATGAACACACGTGGGCTCAGATGGACAGGTAGATTCCGACAGGACAGGACAAGGTTGCAGCAAACACGATGATAGTCTGGTTCAGGCATGAGACACACAA
This sequence comes from Oncorhynchus clarkii lewisi, assembly GCF_045791955.1. Classification (NCBI taxonomy): domain Eukaryota; kingdom Metazoa; phylum Chordata; class Actinopteri; order Salmoniformes; family Salmonidae; genus Oncorhynchus; species Oncorhynchus clarkii. Next base: position 100,725,973 of record NC_092158.1, on the reverse strand, counting down.
ACAAGAATCCGACAAAGACAGGAGCAGAAACAGAGAGAGATATAGGGACCTAATCAGAGGGAAAAAGGGAACAGGTGGGAAAAGGGGTGAATGAGGTAGTCAGAGAAGACAAGGAACAGCTGGGGGAAAGAGGGACAGAAACGGTAACCTAGTACGACCAGCAGAGGGAGACAGGGTGAAAGGAAAGGACAGAAACAAGACACAACATGACAATACATGACATATAGCCTCTACATTGTTATTTTACTGCTGCTGTTTAATAATGTGTTACTTTTATTTTCTATTTTTTACTCATCTGTTTCTGTCATCTTGTAAGTAAGGCTTTCCCTGTAAGGTCTACTACACCTGTTGGTTAAGGGCTTGTAAGTAAGGCTTTCCCTGTAAGGTCTACTACACCTGTTGATTAAGGGCTTGTAAGTAAGGCTTTCCCTGTAAGGTTTACACCTGTTGGTTAAGGGCTTGTAAGTAGGCCTTTCCCTGTAAGGTTCACACCTGTTGGTTAAGGGCTTGTAAGTAAGGCTTTCCCTGTAAAGCTGTTGGTTAAGGGCTTGTAAGTAAGGCTTTCTCTGTAAGGTTTACACCTGTTGGTTAAGGGCTTGTAAGTAGGGCTTTTCCTGTAAGGTCTACTACACCTGTTGGTTAAGGGCTTGTAAGTAAGGCTTTCCCTGTAAGGTTTACACCTGTTGGTTAAGGGCTTGTAAGTAAGGCTTTCCCTGTAAGGTCTAAACCTGTTGTATTTGGTGCATGTGACAAATACAATTTGATTTGATTAGATGTTTTAATTCCAGTACACATGATATTTTGCCACGGACACGTTTGATTTCTCGATCGGAAGTGGTATTATTTCAAATGCAGAACAGGTATTTATCTAATATTTACAGATGCTCAAAAGGAGCCATTTGAAATAGATTCTGACTGTGCTCGTCCTTCAGCTTGATGTGCCTGGTCTGAGGCTCACTACCGACTTTGGAACTCAATAGTGAGTGTTACAACCCGAGGACAGACGTGCTTCAGCCCTCAGCAGCCCCATTATGTAGAGCTTGTGTGGCCTACCACTTTACGCCTGAGACGTTGTTTCTCCTAGATGTTTCAACTTCACAATAACAGCATTTAGAGTTGACTGGGGAATCTCTAGCAGGGCAGAAATGTGATGAACTGACTTTGTGGAAAGGTGGCATCCTATGATGGTGCCACGTTGAAAGTCACTGAGATTTTCATAGAGGCCATTCTACTGCTAATGTTTGTCTATGGAGATTGCATGGCAGTGTGCTCGATTTTATACACCTGTCAGCAACAGGTGTGGCTGAAAGAGCCGAATCCACAAATGTGAAGGGGTGTCCACATACTTAGTTTATATGTGTGTATATATATATTAAAAAATTAAGTAACCTTTATTTAAGCAGGCAAGTCAGTTAAGAAGAAATCATTTATTACAATGACGGTCTACCGTGGAACAGTGGGTTAACTGCCTTGTTCAGGGGAACAGTGGGTTAACTGCCTCGTTCAGGGGAACAGTGGGTTAACTGCCTCGTTCAGGGGAACAGTGGGTTAACTGCCTCGTTCAGGGGAACAGTGGGTTAACTGCCTCGTTCAGGGGAACAGTGGGTTAACTGCCTCGTTCAGGGGAACAGTGGGTTAACTGCCTCGTTCAGGGGAACAGTGGGTTAACTGCCTCGTTCAGGGGAACAGTGGATTAACTGCCGCGTTCAGGGGAACAGTGGGTTAACTGCCTCGTTCAGGGGAACAGTGGGGTTAACTGCCTCGTTCAGGGGAACAGTGGGTTAACGGCCTCGTTCAGGGGAACAGTGGGTTAACGGCCTCGTTCAGGGGAACAGTGGGTTAACGCCTCGTTCAGGGGAACAGTGGGTTAACGGCCTCGTTCAGGGGAACAGTGGGTTAACGGCCTCGTTCAGGGGAACAGTGGGTTAACTGCCTCGTTCAGGGGAACAGTGGGTTAACTGCCTCGTTCAGGGGAACAGTGGGTTAACTGCCTCGTTCAGGGGAACAGTGGATTAACTGCCTCGTTCAGGGGAACATTGGGTTAACTGCCTCGTTCAGGGGAACAGTGGGGTTAACTGCCTCGTTCAGGGGAACAGTGGGTTAACGGCCTCGTTCAGGGGAACAGTGGGTTAACGGCCTCGTTCAGGGGAACAGTGGGTTAACGGCCTCGTTCAGGGGAACAGTGGGTTAACGGCCTCGTTCAGGGGAACAGTGGGTTAACGGCCTTGTTCAGGGGAACAGTGGGTTAACTGCCTTGTTCAGGGCAGAACAACAGATGTTTACCTTGTCAGCTCCTGTTACTGTCCCAACGCTCTAACCACTAGGTTACCTGCCGCCTCAAAAGTGTAATATAGTGTAATATGCACATACATTTATACTAACTAGACACAGACGCACATATCATGGCAACGTTGCTTTGCTAAACTCATGCGCAGAAACACATTATCGGGTATAACGGTCGTCTCACGCCGAACTGCGCATGTGCAGGCCGTCAAATAAAAGACACTCCTTCGATATAAAGTCATTTTGACTAAAATAATAACGTGCCAGTTTGTTACTTTCCCGAAGTTGGAGTAATAACATGTTCAAATACTTAATTCATTGTCTCGAATCTAGGTTTTGGCTTTAGATTTCGAGAAAATGTACAACTAAGGAATCATTTTTCACTTCTGACTTCTCAAACCCCAAATCACGGCATCGGTCGACTTCCTACAGTCTTCTTCCCAGCGGTCCCGGTCGACTCGGGATGTTGCGTCTGGGTTTAGGAATTCTGGTTATGTAATTTCCTCATGAAGTTGAAAGTACGTTTGCAGGCGAATGCACTTACAAAATGGATGTTGAAACTGTGGCGCACATTTCTCGGCAACATTAGAAGTCGGGTAAAAGTATTGATTTGAAGGAAAGACGAGCAGATTCTGGTAAGTCTAGAGGCAACATACAAACTATTATATAGTTATGTCGTCATCAGACATTTAATAGTCAAGATTAGGTTTGATCTATGATCACTGATCATCATGTGTGTAGTGCGAGGGAGAACCTTAATTTTAAGAAGACACGAAGAAATTATTCTGATCAATTCTAAATAAATTATATTTAATTACCAAGTGAATGGTAACGTCACTGTTACAAAAAATATACATTTCTAATAAGATTTTAGGACGGTTAGCTGAAGCTGAATAGTAAAAATATACATTTCTAGTCAGATTTTAGGACGGTTAGCTGAAGCTGAATAGTAAAAATATACATTTCTAGTCAGATTTTAGGACGGTTAGCTGAAGCTGAATAGTAAAAATATACATTTCTAGTCAGATTTTAGGACGGTTAGCTGAAGCTGAATAGTAAAAATATACATTTCTAGTCAGATTTTAGGACGGTTAGCTGAAGCTGAATAGTAAAACAAAATGGAGGATGGATTTTATCCATCTTCTAAAACAGGGCTCTCTGATCCTGTTCCTGGAGAGATACCATCCTGTAGGTTTTCATTACTATTCAAAACTAGTCACCTGATTAAAATACTGATATAGATATACTGTAGCATTCAGCAGAAAAAACATGATTATTTGTCTCTTTGAAAGGAAACCATCAAGTGATAGATTTTAAACAAATACATGTCTGTCATCGAACAATCCCGTGCCGTGATTAGATAGTGGAAAAAAACACCAAACTTTTTCATAATTTCTTTAAACGATAAAAGCTAATTTACCAGCCTTTCTGAAAATGTATATATAGTGTTTTGGAATGAAACCATCCAATTGCTTATATTACCATTAGTTCCCAATAGTTACAATGTTGTATTTTAATTTAAAATATATAAAAAAAATGCGGAGCACCAGGCTGGAAACCACTGATCTGAAACCTTTAGGATGTTCAACAACGCACTGTGGGGGCACTGTGGGGGCACTGTGGGGTCGCTGTGGGGTCGCTGTGGGGTCGCTGTGGGGTCGCTGTGGGGTCGCTGTGGGGGTGCTGTGGGGGTGCTGTGGGGGTGCTGTGGGGGCACTGTGGGGGCGCTGTGGGGGCACTGTGGGGGCACTGTGGGGGTGCTGTGGGGGCACTGTGGGGGCGCTGTGGGGGTGCTGTGGGGGCACTGTGGGGGCGCTGTGGGGTCGCTGTGGGGGCGCTGTGGGGGCGCTGTGGGGGCACTGTGGGGGTGCTGTGGGGGCACTGTGGGGGCGCTGTGGGGGTGCTGTGGGGGCACTGTGGGGGCACTGTGGGGTCGCTGTGGGGTCGCTGTGGGGTCGCTGTGGGGGTGCTGTGGGGGTGCTGTGGGGGTGCTGTGGGGGCACTGTGGGTGTGCTGTGGGGGCACTGTGGGGGTGCTGTGGGCTCACTGTGGGGTCACTGTGGGGGCGCTGTGGAGACACTGTGTCGACACTGTGGGGTCACTGTGTGGACACTGTGGGGTCACTGTGGGGGACACTTGGGGTCACTGTGGGGGCACTGTGGGGGCACTGTGGGGGCACTGTGGGGGCACTGTGGGGGCACTGTGGGGTCACTGTGGGTTCACTGTGGGGTCACTGTGGGGTCACTGTGGGGACACTTGGGGTTGGACAAAACCCACTGAGTCGATGATGGCTCCGAAAGCCATTTGGAGTGGGTCTGTGGACTTTTCCATTTGAATATTAAAGTCACCAAAGATTAGAATATTATCTTCTATGACTACAAGGTCCGATAGGAATTCAGGGAACTCAGTGAGGAACGCTGTATATGGCCCAGGAGGCCTGTAAACAGTAGCTATAAAAAGTGATTGAGTAGGCTGCATAGATTTCATGACTAGAAGCTCAAAAGACGAAAACGTAATTTATTTTTTTGTAAATTGAAATTTGCTATCGTAAATGTTAGTAACACCTCCGCCTTTGCGGGATGCACGTGGGATATGGTCACTAGTGTAGCCAGGAGGTGAGGCCTCATTTAACACAGTAAATTCATCAGGCTTAAGCCACGTTTCAGTCAGGCCAATCACATCAAGATTATGATCAGTGATTAGTTCATTGACTATAATTGCCTTTGAAGTAAGGGATCTAACATTAAGTAGCCCTATTTTGAGATGTGAGGTATCATGATCTCTTTCAATACTGACAGGAATGGTCTTTATCCTAGTGAGATTGCTAAGGCGAACACCGCCATGTTTAGTTTTGCCCAACCTAGGTCGAGGCACAGACACGGTCTCAATGGTGATAGCTGAGCTGACTACACTGACTGTGCTAGTGGCAGACTCCACTATGCTGGCAGGCTGGCTAACAGCCTGCTGCCTGGCCTGCACCCTATTTCATTGTGGAGCTAGAGGAGTTAGAGCCCTGTCTTTGTTGGTAGATAAGATGAGAGCACCCCTCCAGCTAGGATGGAGTCCGTCACTCCTCAGCAGGTCAGGCTTGGTCCTGTTTGTGGGTGAGTCCCAGAAAGAGGGCCAATTATCTACAAATTCTATCTTTTGGGAGGGGCAGAAAACAGTTTTCAACCAGCGATTGAGTTGTGAGACTGCTGTAGAGCTCATCACTCCCCCTAACTGGGAGGGGGCCAGAGACAATTACTCGATGCCGACACATCTTTCTAGCTGATTTACACGCAGAAGCTATGTTGCGCTTGGTGATCTCTGACTGTTTCATCCTAACATCGTTGGTACCGACATGGATAACAATATCTCTATACTCTCTACACTCGCCAGTTTTAGCTTTAGCCAGCACCATCTTCAGATTAGCCTTAACGTCGGTAGCCCTGCCCCCTGGTAAACAGTGTATGATCGCTGGATGGTTCGTTTTAAGTCTAATACTGCGGGTAATGGAGTCGCCAATGACTAGAGTTTTCAATTTGTCAGAGCTAATGGTGGGAAGCTTCGGCGTCTCAAACCCCGTAACGAGAGGAGTAGAGACCAGAGAAGACTCGGCCTCTGACTCCGACCCGCTGCTTAATGGGGAAAACCGGTTGAAAGTTTCTGTCGGCTGAATGAGTGACACCGGTTGAGCGTTCCTACAGCATTTCCTTCCAGAAACCGTGAGAAAGTTGTCCGGCTGCAGGGACTGTGCGAGGGGATTTATACTACTATCTGTACTTACTGGTGGCACAGACGCTGTTTCATCCTTTCCTACACTGAAATTACCCTTGCCTAGCGATTGCGTCTGAAGCTGGGCTTGTAGCACAGCTATCCTCGCCGTAAGGCGAGTACAGCGACTGCAATTAGAAGGCATCATGTTAATGTTACTACTTAGCTTCGGCTGTTGGAGGTCCTTACGAATCGTGTCCAGATAAAGCGTCCGGAGTGAAAAAGTTGAGGAAAAAAAAATATATATATATGAACGGTAATTAAAAAGTAAAAACCGTAAAGTTGTCAGGTAGCAAAATAGGTTGGCAACAAAACGCACAGCAACTCGAAAACAAGTCTGCAAGTTGTGACCGGAAATGACTTCAACACGCTGGAGTCGTATATAGCCTCCATATTTACTCTGTACCGGTACCACCTGTATATAGCCTCCACATTGACTCTGTACCGGTACCCCCTGTATATAGCCTCCACATTGACTCTGTACCGGTACCCCCTGTATATAGCCTCCACATTGACTCTGTACTGGTACCCCCTGTATATAGCCTCCACATTGACTCTGTACCGTAATACCCTGTATATAGCCTCCACATTGACTCTGTACCGTAATACCCTGTATATAGCCTCCACGTTTGACTCTGTATATAATGTTACTTACCCTACATTATTCATCTCATAGGCATACGTATATACTGTACTCTATATCATCGACTGTATCCTTATGTAATACATGTATCACTAGCCACTTTAACTATGCCACTTTGTTTACATACTCATCTCATATGTATATACTGTACTCGATACAATCTACTGTATCTGCCTATGCTGCTCTGTACCATCACTCATTCATATATCCTTATGTACATATTCTTTATCCCCTCACACTGTGTACAAGACAGTAGTTTTGGAATTGTTAGTTAGATTACTTGTTGGTTATTACTGCATTGTCGGAACTAGAAGCACAAGCATTTCGCTACACTCGCATTAACATCTGCTAACCATGTGTATGTGACAAATAAAATTTGATTTGATTTGATTTGATTTGATTTGTACCGTAATACCCTGTATATAGCCTCCACATTGACTCTGTACCGTAATACCCTGTATATAGCCTCCACATTGACTCTGTACCGTAATACCCTGTATATAGCCTCCACATTGACTCTTTACCGTAATACCCTGTATATAGCCTCCACATTGACTCTGTACCGGTACCCCCTGTATATAGCCTCCACATTGACTCTGTACCGGTACCCCCTGTATATAGCCTCCACATTGACTCTGTACCGGTACCCCCTGTATATAGCCTCCACATTCACTCTGTACCGGTACCCCCTGTATATAGCCTCCACATTCTCTCTGTACCGGTAACCCCTGTATATAGCCTCCACATTGACTCTGTACCGTAACACCCTGTATATAGCCTCCACATTGACTCTGTACTGGTACCCCCTGTATATAGCCTCCACATTGACTCTGTACCAGTACCTCCTGTATATAGCCTCCACATTGACTCTGTACCGGTACCCCCTGTATATAGCCTCCACATTGACTCTGTACTGGTACCCCCTGTATATAGCCTCCACATTGACTCTGTACCGTAACACCCTGTATATAGCCTCCACATTGACTCTGTACTGGTACCCCCTGTATATAGCCTCCACATTGACTCTGTACCAGTACCTCCTGTATATAGCCTCCACATTGACTCTGTACCGGTACCCCCTGTATATAGCCTCCACATTGACTCTGTACTGGTACCCCCTGTATATAGCCTCCACATTGACTCTGTACCAGTACCCCCTGTATATAGCCTCCACATTGACTCTGTACCGTAATACCCTGTATATAGCCTCCACATTGACTCTGTACCGTAATACCCTGTATATAGCCTCCACATTGACTCTGTACCGTAATACCCTGTATATAGCCTCCACATTGACTCTGTACCGTAATACCCTGTATATAGCCTCCTCATTGACTCTGTACCGTAATACCCTGTATATAGCCTCCACATTGACTCTGTACCGTAATACCCTGTATATAGCCTCCACATTGACTCTGTACCGGTACCCCCTGTATATAGCCTCCACATTGACTCTGTACCGGTACCCCCTGTATATAGCCTCCACATTGACTCTGTACCGGTACCCCCTGTATATAGTCTCCCCATTGACTCTGTACCGGTACCCCCTGTATATAGCCTCTACATTGTTATTTTACTGCTGCTGTTTAATAATGTGTTACTTTTATTTTCTATTTTTTACTCATCTGTTTCTGTCATCTTGTAAGTAAGGCTTTCCCTGTAAGGTCTACTACACCTGTTGGTTAAGGGCTTGTAAGTAAGGCTTTCCCTGTAAGGTCTACTACACCTGTTGGTTAAGGGCTTGTAAGTAGTGCTTTCCCTGTAAGGTTCACACCTGTTGGTTAAGGGCTTGTAAGTAGGGCTTTCCCTGTAAGGTCTACTACACCTGTTGGTTAAGGGCTTGTAAGTTAGGCTTTCCCTGTAAAGCTGTTGGTTAAGGGCTTGTAAGTAAGGCTTTCCCTGTAAGGTTTACACCTGTTGGTTAAGGGCTTGTAAGTAAGGCTTTCCCTGTAAGGTTTACACCTGTTGGTTAACACCTGTTGGTTAAGGGCTTGTAAGTAAGGCTTTCCCTGTAAGGTCTAAACCTGTTGTATTTGGTGCATGTGACAAATACAATTTGATTTGATTAGATGTTTTAATTCCAGTACACATGATATTTTGCCACGGACACGTTTGATTTGTCGATCGGAAGTGGTATTATTTCAAATGCAGAACAGGTATTTATTTAATATTTACAGATGCTCAAAAGGAGCCATTTGAAATAGATTCTGACTGTGCTCGTCCTTCAGCTTGATGTGCCTGGTCTGAGGCTCACTACCGACTTTGGAACTCAATAGTGAGTGATACAACCGAGGACAGACGTGCTTCAGCCCTCAGCAGCCCCATTCTGTGAGCTTGTGTGGCCTACCACTTTACGCCTGAGACGTTGTTTCTCCTAGATGTTTCAACTTCACAATAACAGCATTTAGAGTTGACTGGGGAATCTCTAGCAGGGCAGAAATGTGATGAACTGACATTGTGGAAAGGTGGCATCCTATGACTGTGCCACGTTGAAAGTCACTGATATTTTCATTAAGGCCATTCTACTGCTAATGTTTGTCTATGGAGATTGCATGGCTGTGTGCTCGATTTTCTACACCTGTCTGCAACAGGTGTGGCTGAAAGAGCCGAATCCACAAATGTGAAGGGGTGTCCACATACTTAGTTTATATGTGTGTATATATATATTAAAAAATTAAGTAACCTTTATTTAAGCAGGCAAGTCAGTTAAGAAGAAATCATTTATTACAATGACGGTCTACCGTGGAACAGTGGGTTAACTGCCTTGTTCAGGGGAACAGTGGGTTAACTGCCTCGTTCAGGGGAACAGTGGGTTAACTGCCTCGTTCAGGGGAACAGTGGGTTAACTGCCTCGTTCAGGGGAACAGTGGGTTAACTGCCTCGTTCAGGGGAACAGTGGGTTAACTGCCTCGTTCAGGGGAACAGTGGGTTAACTGCCTCGTTCAGGGGAACAGTGGGTTAACTGCCTCGTTCAGGGGAACAGTGGATTAACTGCCTCGTTCAGGGGAACAGTGGGTTAACTGCCTCGTTCAGGGGAACAGTGGGGTTAACTGCCTCGTTCAGGGGAACAGTGGGTTAACGGCCTCGTTCAGGGGAACAGTGGGTTAACGGCCTCGTTCAGGGGAACAGTGGGTTAACGCCTCGTTCAGGGGAACAGTGGGTTAACGGCCTCGTTCAGGGGAACAGTGGGTTAACGGCCTCGTTCAGGGGAACAGTGGGTTAACTGCCTCGTTCAGGGGAACAGTGGGTTAACTGCCTCGTTCAGGGGAACAGTGGGTTAACTGCCTCGTTCAGGGGAACAGTGGATTAACTGCCTCGTTCAGGGGAACATTGGGTTAACTGCCTCGTTCAGGGGAACAGTGGGGTTAACTGCCTCGTTCAGGGGAACAGTGGGTTAACGGCCTCGTTCAGGGGAACAGTGGGTTAACGGCCTCGTTCAGGGGAACAGTGGGTTAACGGCCTCGTTCAGGGGAACAGTGGGTTAACGGCCTCGTTCAGGGGAACAGTGGGTTAACGGCCTTGTTCAGGGGAACAGTGGGTTAACTGCCTTGTTCAGGGCAGAACAACAGATGTTTACCTTGTCAGCTCCTGTTACTGTCCCAACGCTCTAACCACTAGGTTACCTGCCGCCTCAAAAGTGTAATATAGCTTAATATGCACATACATTTATACTAACTAGACACAGACGCACATATCATGGCAACGTTGCTTTGCTAAACTCATGCGCAGAAACACATTATCGGGTATAACGGTCGTCTCACGCCGAACTGCGCATGTGCAGGCCGTCAAATAAAAGACACTCCTTCGATATAAAGTCATTTTGACTAAAATAATAACGTGTCAATTTGTTACTTTCCCGAAGTTGGAGTAATAACATGTTCAAATACTTAATTCATTGTCTCGAATCTAGGTTTTGGCTTTAGATTTCAAGAAAATGTACAACTAAGGAATCATTTTTCACTTCTGACTTCTCAAACCCCAAATCACGGCATCGGTCGACTTCCTACAGTCTTCTTCCCAGCGGTCCCGGTCGACTCGGGATGTTGCGTCTGGGTTTAGGAATTCTGGTTATGTAATTTCCTCATGAAGTTGAAAGTACGTTTGCAGGCGAATGCACTTACAAAATGGATGTTGAAACTGTGGCGCACATTTCTCGGCAACATTAGAAGTCGGGTAAAAGTATTGATTTGAAGGAAAGACGAGCAGATTCTGGTAAGTCTAGAGGCAACATACAAACTATTATATAGTTATGTCGTCATCAGACATTTAATAGTCAAGATTAGGTTTGATCTATGATCACTGATCATCATGTGTGTAGTGCGAGGGAGAACCTTCATTTTAAGAAGACACGAAGAAATTATTCTGATCAATTCTAAATAAATTATATTTAATTACCAAGTGAATGGTAACGTCACTGTTACAAAAAATATACATTTCTAATAAGATTTTAGGACGGTTAGCTGAAGCTGAATAGTAAAAATATACATTTCTAGTCAGATTTTAGGACGGTTAGCTGAAGCTGAATAGTAAAAATATACATTTCTAGTCAGATTTTAGGACGGTTAGCTGAAGCTGAATAGTAAAAATATACATTTCTAGTCAGATTTTAGGACGGTTAGCTGAAGCTGAATAGTAAAAATATACATTTCTAGTCAGATTTTAGGACGGTTAGCTGAAGCTGAATAGTAAAACAAAATGGAGGATGGATTTTATCCATCTTCTAAAACAGGGCTCTCTGATCCTGTTCCTGGAGAGATACCATCCTGTAGGTTTTCATTACTATTCAAAACTAGTCACCTGATTAAAATAATGAGTTGGTTTATAAGATAAATCAGTTTAGTTACAACTGGGGTTGGAGTGAAAACCTACCGGAGGGTAGCGCTCCAGAAACAGGGTTGGAGTGAAACCCTTACCGGAGGGTAAAGCCCCAGGAACAGGGTTGGAGAGAAACCCTACCGGAGGGTAAAGCCCCAGGAACAGGGTTGGAGTGAAACCCTACCGGAGGGTAAAGCCCCAGGAACAGGGTTGGAGTGAAAGCGCTGTAATGAAAGGCTATTCAATAGATAGATATACATCTGTCGGTACAAACTTTGATTGAATACATTTTGACGTCATTTACATACATACATATGCTCCCTAAAAAAAAATACATCACTGCTTATCATGAAGACCGACCAGATGGCCTCCGTTGAAAATGTTGTAAAAAATATCAGGCCTAGGCTACATTCTCTGTCCTGCTACTGGTAGGTCTATAACATTATGTGAACTGACCTGAACAGGTTTAGACTGGTCATCTATGATATGTAGGTTATATACAGTACATTCTCTGTCCTGCTACTGGAAGGACTATAACATTATGTGAACTGATCTGAACAGGTTTAGACTGGTCATCTATGATATGTAGGTTATAGCCGAGGTATAGACCTCGATCTGCATATCACTAACAACCACTACTATACATTATAACCTAGCCTACTTTACATAATATAACATCTACATATCACTAACACATCACTACTATACATTATAACCTAGCCTACTTTACATAATATAACATCTACATATCACTAACAACCCACTACTATACATTATAACCTAGTCTACTTTACATAATATAAAATATCTTACTTATAACTTTCTGAATGGATCAATGATTTCCCCCTCAGATCAATCATGTCCGTTTTATCCCTCCTGTCTATATTCTCACATACTTTTAGAAAACCACAGATTGAAAGACAATAAATAGCCTACTTTTAATTAAATAATTAAAAATAAGTGTGAGCCATGGCCTTTTGTTGCTGTTCTGAACTAGAACTGTACTGTCTAGAACTACCTTAACAAACAGTGACTTATTATTATTATTATTATTATTATTATTGTTGCTGTACTGTCTAGAACTTCCTTAACAAACAGTGACTTATTATTATTATTATTATTATTATTATTAATATTATTATTGTTGCTGTAATGTCTATAACTACCTTAACAAACAGTGACTTATTATTATTATTATTATTATTATTGTTATTGTTGCTGTACTGTCTAGAACTACCTTAAAAAACAGTGACTTATTATTATTATTGTTGCTGTACTGTCTAGAACTACCTTAACAAACAATTACTTATTGTTATTATTACTGACAGTTACCAAAATCAAATCAAATCAAATTTTATTTGTCACATACACATGGTTAGCAGATGTTAATGCGAGTGTAGCGAAATGCTTGTGCTTCTAGTTCCGACAATGCAGTAATAACAAGTAATCTAACTAACAATTCCAAAACTACTGTCTTGTACACAGTGTAAGGGGATAAAGAATATGTACATAAGGATATATGAATGAGTGATGGTACAGAGCAGCATAGGCAAGATACAGTAGATGGTATCGGGTACAGTATGTACAAATGAGATGAGTATGTAAACAAAGTGGCATAGTATAGTATAAAGTGGCTAGTGATACATGTATTACATAAGGATACCGTCGATGATATAGAGTACAGTATTTACGTATGCATATGAGATGAATAATGTAGGGTAAGTAACATTTATATAAGGTAGCATTGTTTAAAGTGGCTAGTGATATATTTACATCATTTCCCATCAATTCCCATTATTAAAGTGGCTGGAGTTGAGTCAGTGTCAGTGTGTTGGCAGCAGCCACTCAGTGTTAGTGGTGGCTGTTTAACAGTCTGATGGCCTTGAGATAGAAGCTGTTTTTCAGTCTCTCGGTCCCAGCTTTGATGCACCTGTACTGACCTCGCCTTCTGGATGATAGCGGGGTGAACAGGCAGTGGCTCGGGTGGTTGATGTCCTTGATGATCTTTATGGCCTTCCTGTGACATCGGGTGGTGTAGGTGTCCTGGAGGGCAGGTAGTTTGCCCCCGGTGATGCGTTGTGCAGACCTCACTACCCTCTGGAGAGCCTTACGGTTGAGGGCGGTGCAGTTGCCATACCAGGCGGTGATACAGCCCGCCAGGATGCTCTCGATTGTGCATCTGTAGAAGTTTGTGAGTGCTTTTGGTGACAAGCCGAATTTCTTCAGCCTCCTGAGGTTGAAGAGGCGCTGCTGCGCCTTCTTCACGATGCTGTCTGTGTGAGTGGACCAATTCAGTTTGTCTGTGATGTGTATGCCGAGGAACTTAAAACTTGCTACCCTCTCCACTACTGTTCCATCGATGTGGATAGGGGGGTGTTCCCTCTGCTGTTTCCTGAAGTCCACAATCATCTCCTTAGTTTTGTTGACGTTGAGTGTGAGGTTGTTTTCCTGACACCACACTCCGAGGGCCCTCACCTCCTCCCTGTAGGCCGTCTCATCGTTGTTGGTAATCAAGCCTACCACTGTTGTGTCGTCCGCAAACTTGATGATTGAGTTGGAGGCGTGCGTGGCCACGCAGTCGTGGGTGAACAGGGAGTACAGGAGAGGGCTCAGAACGCAACCTTGTGGGGCCCCAGTGTTGAGGATCAGCGGGGAGGAGATGTTGTTGCCTACCCTCACCACCTGGGGGCGGCCCGTCAGGAAGTCCAGTACCCAGTTGCACAGGGCGGGGTCGAGACCCAGGGTCTCGAGCTTGATGACGAGCTTGGAGGGTACTATGGTGTTGAATGCCGAGCTGTAGTCGATGAACAGCATTCTCACATAGGTATTCCTCTTGTCCAGATGGGTTAGGGCAGTGTGCAGTGTGGTTGAGATTGCATCGTCTGTGGACCTATTTGGGCGGTAAGCAAATTGGAGTGGGTCTAGGGTGTCAGGTAGGGTGGAGGTGATATGGTCCTTGACTAGTCTCTCAAAGCACTTCATGATGACGGATGTGAGTGCTACGGGGCGGTAGTCATTTAGCTCAGTTACCTTAGCTTTCTTGGGAACAGGAACAATGGTGGCCCTCTTGAAGCATGTGGGAACAGCAGACTGGTATAGGGATTGATTGAATATGTCCGTAAACACACCGGCCAGCTGGTCTGCGCATGCTCTGAGGGCGCGACCATGGAGATGAAATGTCACAACTACATGTTCATGTGATGCATTAAATCACCTGACTGTGTCTGTGTCTGTCAGTAAATGTTTAATAAGAGGTAAATAATAAATGAAAACAATTGATATTCAATAAATACTGTTAACCACAACCAACATGTTGGATCTCTGTTTAGTTGTCACTGTGTTAACCACAACCAACATGTTGGATCTCTGTTTAGTTGTCACTGTGTTAATCACAACCAACATGCTGGTGCTCTGTTTAGTTGTCACTGTGTTAACCACAACCAACATGTTGGATCTCTGTTTAGTTGTCACTGTGTTAACCACAACCAACATGTTGGATCTCTGTTTAGTTGTCACTGTGTTAACCACAACCAACATGTTGGATCTCTGTTTAGTTGTCACTGTGTTAACCACAACCAACATGTTGGATCTCTGTTTAGTTGTCACTGTGTTAACCACAACCAACATGTTGGATCTCTGTTTAGTTGTCACTGTGTTAACCACAACCAACATGTTGTATCTCTGTTTAGGGGACAGTTCTCTAAAATGAGTCTCTCTGAGGAGAGAGAGGAGGGGAGCCCTGCGTCTAAAATGAGTCTCTCTGAGGAGAGAGAGGAGGGGGTCCCTGCCTCTAAAAGGCGTCTCTCTGGGAAGAGAGAGGAGGGGGACCCTGCCTCTAAAAGGCATCTCTCTGGGGAGAGAGAGGAGGGCCCTGCCTCTAAAAGGCATCTCTCTGGGAAGAGAGAGGAGGGGGGCCCTGCCTCTAAAATGAGACACTCTGGGGAACATGACATCAAACCTAAGAGGTGAGATTACAATTGTGTTTAAAAACTATTGAGTGTTTATGTCCTAAATGCTATTTACACAGTTTTTCACCTTTGTTTTTTAATCAGAAATAGTTGTTCTTGGGTCCCTTCAATTACTGTCCTCAGATTGTTATTAGTATATTTTAGATGTGCATGAAAATTAGTTTCTGAGCAAAACGCTATATATCCATTGTTTAGCTGAAATTGAAGGTGTGTATCCTGTATATTTGACTGTGATATGAATGCACTTACTGTAAAGCGTTCTGGATAAGAACATCTGCTAAATCAGGGTTCTCAATCCGGGGTCTGTGGAGGTACTGCAGGGGTTCTCAATCCGGGGTCTGTGGAGGTACTGCAGGGGTTCTCAATCCGGGGTCTGTGGAGGTACTGCAGGGGTTCTCAATCCGGGGTCTGTGGAGGTACTCCAGGGGTTCTCAATCCGGGGTCTGTGGAGGTACTGCAGGGGTTCTCAATCCGGGGTCTGTGGAGGTACTGCA
Organism: Oncorhynchus clarkii lewisi; assembly: GCF_045791955.1. Taxonomy (NCBI): domain Eukaryota; kingdom Metazoa; phylum Chordata; class Actinopteri; order Salmoniformes; family Salmonidae; genus Oncorhynchus; species Oncorhynchus clarkii. The sequence goes on along the minus strand of NC_092158.1, from coordinate 100,710,014 downwards.
GGGGTTCTCAATCCGGGGTCTGTGGAGGTACTGCAGGGGTTCTCAATCCGGGGTCTGTGGAGGTACTGCAGGGGTTCTCAATCCGGGGTCTGTGGAGGTACTGCAGGGGTTCTCAATCCGGGGTCTGTGGAGGTACTGCAGGGGTTCTCAATCTGGGGTCTGCGGAGGTAAGGCAGGGGTTCTCAATCCGGGGTCTGTGGAGGTACTCCAGGGGTTCCACGGCACCCTGACTGTACTCGTTGCAACATTTGATAGGATTTTCACGACACGACCACTTTGCCTACTTTTTAATTATGTTAATCAACCTTAATCAACCCTGCCACCCCAGGGTATCCTAGTTGCATACAATGTTAATCAACCTTAATCAACCCTGCCACCCCAGGGTATCCTAGTTGCATACAATGTTAATCAACCTTCTAGTTAGTGGCCCAACACTCTAACCACTAGACTACCCTCCACCCCAGGGTATCCTGGTTGCATACAATGTTAATCAACCTTCCAGTTAGTGGCCCAACACTCTAACCACTAGACTACCCTCCACCCCAGGGTATCCTAGTTGCATACAATGTTAATCAACCTTCCAGTTAGTGGCCCAACACTCTAACCACTAGACTACCCTCCACCCCAGGGTATCCTAGTTGCATACAATGTTAATCAACCTTCCAGTTAGTGCCCCAACACTCTAACCACTAGACTACCCTCCACCCCAGGGTATCCTAGTTGCATACAATGTTAATCAACCTTCCAGTTAGTGGCCCAACACTCTAACCACTAGGCTACCCTCCACCCCAGGGTATCCTAGTTGCATACAATGTTAATCAACCTTCCAGTTAGTGGCCCAACACTCTAACCACTAGGCTACCCTCCACCCCAGGGTAGCCTAGTTGCATACAATGTTAATCAACCTTCCAGTTAGTGGCCCAACACTCTAACCACTAGACTACCCTCCATCCCAGGGTATCCTAGTTGCATACAATGTTAATCAACCTTCCAGTTAGTGGCCCAACACTCTAACCACTAGGCTACCCTCCACCCCAGGGTATCCTAGTTGCATACAATGTTAATCAACCTTCCAGTTAGTGGCCCAACACTCTAACCACTAGGCTACCCTCCACCCCAGGGTATCCTAGTTGCATACAATGTTAATCAACCTTCCAGTTAGTGGCCCAACACTCTAACCACTAGGCTACCCTCCACCCCAGGGTATCCTAGTTGCATACAATGTTAATCAACCTTCCAGTTAGTGCCCCAACACTCTAACCACTAGACTACCCTCCACCCCAGGGTATCCTAGTTGCATACAATGTTAATCAACCTTTCAGTTAGTGGCCCAACACTCTAACCACTAGGCTACCCTCCACCCCAGGGTATCCTAGTTGCATACAATGTTAATCAACCTTCCAGTTAGTGGCCCAACACTCTAACCACTAGGCTACCCTGCCACCCCAGGGTATCCTAGTTGCATACAATGTTAATCAACCTTCCAGTTAGTGGCCCAACACTCTAACCACTAGACTACCCTCCATCCCAGGGTATCCTAGTTGCATACAATGTTAATCAACCTTTCAGTTAGTGGCCCAACACTCTAACCACTAGACTACCCTCCACCCCAGGGTAACCTAGCTGCATACAATGTTAATCAACCTTCCAGTTAGTGGCCCAACACTCTAACCACTAGGCTACCCTCCACCCCAGGGTATCCTAGTTGCATACAATGTTAATCAACCTTCCAGTTAGTGGCCCAACACTCTAACCACTAGGCTACCCTCCACCCCAGGGTATCCTAGTTGCATACAATGTTAATCAACCTTCCAGTTAGTGGCCCAACACTCTAACCACTAGACTACCCTCCATCCCAGGGTATCCTAGTTGCATACAATGTTAATCAACCTTTCAGTTAGTGGCCCAACACTCTAACCACTAGACTACCCTCCACCCCAGGGTAACCTAGCTGCATACAATGTTAATCAACCTTCCAGTTAGTGGCCCAACACTCTAACCACTAGGCTACCCTCCACCCCAGGGTATCCTAGTTGCATACAATGTTAATCAACCTTCCAGTTAGTGGCCCAACACTCTAACCACCATGCTACCCTCCACCCCAGGGTATCCTAGTTGCATACAATGTTAATCAACCTTCCAGTTAGTGACCCAACACTCTAACCACTAGGCTACCCTCCACCCCAGGGTAGCCTAGTTGCATACAATGTTAATCAACCTTCCAGTTAGTGGCCCAACACTCTAACCACTAGGCTACCCTCCACCCCAGGGTATCCTAGCTGCATACAATGTTAATCAACCTTCCAGTTAGTGGCCCAACACTCTAACCACTAGGCTACCCTCCACCCCAGGGTAACCTAGCTGCATACAATGTTAATTTTCATCAGACACATATTACGCCCTAGTTTAGGATTGTTTTTTAACAACGTGATGTTGTTATCCTCCAAAGGGAGAACTTGAAATAACATGATATAGATAATTAAATCATCAGAAGAAAAACGTGTTTATTATTATACACTCTTAGAACAGAAGGTTCCTTATAGAACCATAAAGGCTTCTATCACTTCATTAATATATGGAACCAATAAAAATCATATATTTTAGGGTTCAGTGAAGAAGAGCCTCTCGAGTTCCGATCAACGAAAGGTGAATGTTTTGAGGATGTGAACCCAGCAGCCCTCCAGTGGTCAGATCAATTCCGCTTGATTTTTCCAGCGCCTGCCCAGGGATTCAAATCAGCCACCTTTCAACCACAAGTCCAATTCCTGCCACAGCTCCAACTCCTTAGACTTTGGGCGAAAACCTGAGTTAATCTTCAGGAATAAGCACGAGTTAATCTGCCAAAATTAAGACAAAATGGTATCACTTGTTAGTCATAAATCATTTCCAAAAGCTCAAGACATACTGTTGCATGTAGGTCTATTATTTATGGATTTGTCACGGCAGATTTCCTCCTCTTCCTCTGAAGAGGTGAAACAAGGATCGGACCATTATGCGGCGTGGTAAGTGTCCATGGTATTTAATAAGAAAACTTCAACATGAACACAAATACAAAACAAAGGGAACTGGCAACGAAACAGTCCCGTGTGGCACAAACACTGACACAGGAAAGAACATGGCTGCCTAAATATGGTTCCCAATCAGAGACAACGATAAACACCTGCCTCTAATTGAGAACCAATCTAGGCAACCATAGACTTACATAAACACCTAGACTAGAACAACACCCCATAAACATACAAAACCCCTAGACCAGACAAAACACATAAATCCCCCATGCGACCCTCGCCGCCAACCTAGGACTGGCAACCCTACTAAAGGGCCCCACTGGACTAAACAAACTCCTCCGGACTGAGGGGAAGCTCCGGACTGAGGGAAGCTCAGGACTGAGGGGAAGCTCCGGACTGAGGGGAAGCTCAGGACTGAAGGGCAGCTCAGGACTGAAGGGCAGCTCAGGACTGAGGGGAAGCTCAGGACTGAAGGGCAGCTCAGGACTGAGGGAAGCTCAGGACTGAAGGGCAGCTCAGGACTGAGGGAAGCTCAGGACTGAGGGAAGCTCAGGACTGAGGGGTAGCTCAGGACTGAGGGGTAGCTCAGGACTGAGGGGTAGCTCAGGACTGAGGGGTAGCTCAGGACTGAAGGGCAGCTCAGGACTGAGGGAAGCTCAGGACTGAGGGAAGCTCAGGACTGAAGGGCAGCTCCGGACTGAGGGACAGCTCAGGACTGAGGGGCAGCTCAGGACTGAGGGGAAGCTCAGGACTGAAGGGCAGCTCAGGACTGAGGGGCAGCTCAGGACTGAGGGGAAGCTCAGGACTGAGGGGAAGCTCAGGACTGAGGGGAAGCTCAGGACTGAGGGGAAGCTCAGGACTGAGGGGCAGCTCAGGACTGAGGGGAAGCTCAGGACTGAAGGGAAGCTCAGGACTGAGGGGCAGCTCAGGACTGAGGGGAAGCTCAGGACTGAAGGGCAGCTCAGGACTGAGGGGAAGCTCAGGACTGAGGGGCAGCTCCGGACTGAGGGGAAGCTCAGGACTGAAGGGCAGCTCAGGACTGAGGGGAAGCTCAGGACTGAGGGGCAGCTCCGGACTGAGGGGAAGCTCAGGACTGAAGGGCAGCTCAGGACTGAGGGGAAGCTCAGGACTGAGGGGCAGCTCCGGACTGAGGGGAAGCTCAGGACTGAGGGGAAGCTCAGGACTGAGGTGAAGTTTAGGACTGAGGGGAAGCTCAGGACTGAGGGGCAGCTCCGGACTGAGGGGAAGCTCAGGACTGAAGGGCAGCTCAGGACTGAGGGGAAGCTCAGGACTGAGGGGCAGCTCCGGACTGAGGGGAAGCTCAGGACTGAAGGGCAGCTCAGGACTGAGGGGAAGCTCAGGACTGAGGGGCAGCTCCGGACTGAGGGGAAGCTCAGGACTGAAGGGCAGCTCAGGACTGAGGGGTAGCTCAGGACTGAAGGGCAGCTCAGGACTGAGGGGAAGCTCAGGACTGAGGGGCAGCTCCGGACTGAGGGGAAGCTCAGGACTGAAGGGCAGCTCAGGACTGAGGGGAAACTCAGGACTGAGGGGCAGCTCCGGACTGAGGGGAAGCTCAGGACTGAGGGGAAGCTCAGGACTGAGGGGAAGCTCAGGACTGAGGGGAAGCTCAGGACTGAGGGGAAGCTCAGGACTGAGGGGCAGCTCCGGACTGAGGGGAAGCTCAGGACTGAGGGGAAGCTCAGGACTGAGGGGAAGCTCAGGACTGAAGGGCAGCTCAGGACTGAGGGGTAGCTCAGGACTGAAGGGCAGCTCCGGACTGAGGGGTAGCTCCGGACTGAGGGGTAGCTCCGGACTGAGGGGTAGCTCAGGACTGAAGGGCAGCTCAGGACTGAGGGGAAGCTCAGGACTGAGGGGAAGCTCAGGACTGAAGGGCAGCTCCGGACTGAGGGGTAGCTCAGGACTGAGGGGCAGCTCCGGACTAAGGGTAGCTCAGGACTGAAGGGCAGCTCAGGACTGAGGGGAAGCTCAGGACTGAAGGGCAGCTCAGGACTGAGGGGAAGCTCAGGACTGAAGGGCAGCTCAGGACTGAGGGGTAGCTCAGGACTGAGGGGTAGCTCAGGACTGAGGGGTAGCTCAGGACTGAGGGGTAGCTCAGGACTGAGAGGTAGTTCAGGACTGAGAGATAGCTCAGGCTCGTTGACGGCTCTGGCAGCTTCTGGCTGACTGACGGCTCTGGCAGCTCTTTGCTGAATGGCGGCTCTGGCAGCTCCTGGCTGAATGGCGGCTCTGGCAGATCCTGACTGGTTGACGGCTCTGGCAGATCCTGGCTGAATGACGGCTCTGGCAGATCCTGGCTGACTGGCGGCTCTGGAAGATCCTGGCTGACTGGCGGATCCTGGCTGACTGGCGGCTCTGGCGGATCCTGGCTAACTGGCGGCTCTGGCGGATCCTGGCTGACTTGCGGCTCTGGCGGCTCCTGGCTGACTGACGGCTCTGGCGGCTCCTGGCTGACTGACGGCTCTGGCGGCTCCTGGCTGACTGGCGACTCTGGCGGATCCTGGCTGACTGGCGGATCTGGCGGCCCCTGGCTGACTGACGGCTCTGGCGGCTCCTGGCTGACTGGCAGCTCTGGCGGCTCCTGGCTGACTGGCGGCTCTGGCTCCTCCTGGCAGACTGGTGGCTCCTTGCAGACTGGCGGCTCTGGCGGCTCCTTGCAGACTGGCGGCTCTAGCAGCTCTGGACAGGCGGGAGACTCTAGCATCTCTGGACAGGCGGGAGACTCTAGCAGCTCTGATATATATATATATATATATATATATATATATATATATATATATATATATATATATATATATATATATATATATATATAAATACGTTTTTCTCAACCAGAGATGACTGAATTAATGTTCAGGCTTATTGGTAATCGTTATATTAATTAATTAAAACATGAGCATAAAAACAGGTAATAATAAACATGAATCATCATTGTATATCAGATATATATTGTTACTGTGTAAAACCTAGCAGTACTTCTGATTTCTCTGAGAATGAGGCAGATATATAGCATTTTGCAAAAACAAAGCCTTTGTCTCTGAAATGAAACCAACAAATGATAGACTATAAACAAATACATGTCTGTCATTGAACCCCATGTCATGATTAGATAGTGAGAAAAATATATATATTTAAAAATGTATTTCAGAAGTTAAAGATACTTTTTGAACATTTATGATGTATAGCGTTTTGGAATGAAACTCTTCTTATGTTTCCCCATCTGAGCTGAGAGAAGATGAGATGTAATGTTTGTCTCTGTTGTGTTGAAGCCCAATCAAGCAGGAGAGACCAGCCTCCCCTGTTCCCAGCTGTGTGTCCATGAAGAGTGACCGGTCTATGGAACAACCTATAAACTTTAGAGAGGGAGACGTTTCTACTGAACAAAGGTAAGAAGAACTCAGGGGTCCTGGTCAGTGAGTTAAACAACACTGTCTCTAGTCATTTCTCCTCTCCCATTTTCCCATTTCCCACTTTTCGTAACCCATAGTACTCCTTATAGTCTCATTATTACCTCAACTACCTGGTACCCCTGGACATTGACTCAGTACTGGTACTCCTTATAGCCTCATTATTACCTCAACTACCTGGTACCCTGCACATTGACTCAGTACTGGTACTCCTTATAGTCTCATTGTTACCTCAACTACCTGGTACCCTGCACATTGACTCAGTACTGGTACTCCTTATAGTCTCATTATTACCTCAACTACCTGGTACCCTGCACATTGACTCAGTACTGGTTCTCCAGTACTCTGAAATAGCTGAATCCACATATATGAAGGGGTGTCCACATACTTAGTTTATCTGTGTATATATAAATATATATATATTAAACAATTAAGTAACCTTTATTTCACTAGGCAAGTCAGTTAAAAATAAATTATTTATTACAATGACGGTCTACCGGGGAACAGTGGGTTAACTGCCTTGTTCAGGGGAACAGTGGGTTAACTGCCTTGTTCAGGGGAACAGTGGGTTAACTGCCTAGTTCAGGGGAACAGTGGGTTAACTGCCTTGTTCAGGGGAACAGTGGGTTAACTGCCTTGTTCAGGGGAACAGTGGGTTAACTGCCTTGTCCAGGGGAACAGTGGGATAACTGCCTTGTTCAGGGGAACAGTGGGTTAACTGCCTTGTTCAGGGGAACAGTGGGTTAACTGCCTTGTTCAGGGGAACAGTGGGTTAACTGCCTTGTTCAGGGGAACAGTGGGATAACTGCCTTGTTCAGGGGAACAGTGGGTTAACGGCCTTGTTCAGGGGAACAGTGGGTTAACTGCCTTGTTCAGGGGAACAGTGGGTTAACGGCCTTGTTCAGGGGAACAGTGGGTTAACTGCCTTGTTCAGGGGAACAGTGGGTTAACGGCCTTGTTCAGGGGAACAGTGGGTTAACTGCCTTGTTCAGGGAAACAGTGGGTTAACTGCCTTGTTCAGGGGAACAGTGGGATAACTGCCTTGTTCAGGGGAACAGTGGGTTAACTGCCTCGTTCAGGGGAACAGTGGGTTAACGGCCTCGTTCAGGGGAACAGTGGGTTAACGGCCTTGTTCAGGGGAACAGTGGGTTAACTGCCTTGTTCAGGGCAGAACAACAGATGTTTACCTTGTCAGCTCCTGTTACTGTCCCAACGCTAAAACCACTAGGTTACCTGCCGCACCAAAAGTGTAATATAGTGTAATATGCACATACATTTATACTAACTAGACACAGACGCACATATCAGGGCAACGTTGGTTTGCTAAACTCATGCGCAGAAACACATTATCGGGTATAACGGTCGCCTCACGCCGAACTGCGCATGTGCAGGCCGTCAAATCAAAGACACTCCTTCGATATCAAGTCATTTTTGTCTAAAATAATAACGTGCCAGTTTGTTACTTTCCCGAAGTTCAAATACTTAATTCATTGGCTCGAATCTAGGTTGTGTCTTTAAATTTCGAGAAAATGTACAACTAAGGAATCATTTTACACTTCTGACTTCTCAAACCCCAAATCACGGCATCGGTCGACTTCCTACAGTCTTCTTCCCAGCGGTCCCGGTAGACTCGGGATGTTGCGTCTGGGTTTAGGAATTCTGGTTATGTAATTTCCTCATGAAGTTGAAAGTACGTTTGTAGGCGAATGCACTTACAAAATGGATGTTGAAACTGTGGCGCACATTTCTCGGCAACATTAGAAATCGGGTAAAAGTATTGATTTGAAGGAAAGACGAGCAGATTCTGGTAAGTCTAGAGGCAACATACAAACTATTATAAAGTTAGGTCGTCATCAGACATTTAATAGTCAAGATTAGGTTTGATCTATGATCACTGATCATCATGTGTGTAGTGCTGGGGAGAACCTTCACTTTGAGAATACACGAAGAAAATATTCTGATAAATTCTAAATAAATTATATTTAATTACCAGGTGAATGGTAACGTCACTGTTACAAAAAATATACATTTCTAATAAGATTTTAGGACGGTTAGCTGAAGCTGAATAGTAAAAATATACATTTCTAGTCAGATTTTAGGACGGTTAGCTGAAGCTGAATAGTAAAAATATACATTTCTAGTCAGATTTTAGGACGGTTAGCTGAAGCTGAATAGTAAAAATATACATTTCTAGTCAGATTTTAGGACGGTTAGCTGAAGCTGAATAGTAAAAATATACATTTCTAATAAGATTTTAGGACGGTTAGCTGAAGCTGAATAGTAAAAATATACATTTCTAGTCAGATTTTAGGACGGTTAGCTGAAGTTGAATAGTAAAACAAAATTGGAGGATGGATTTGATTCATCTTCTAAAACAGGGCTCTCCGATCCTGTTCCTGGAGAGATACCATCCTGTAGGTTTTCATTACTATTCAAAACTAGTCACCTGATTAAAATAATGAGTTGGTTTATAAGATAAATCAGTTTAGTTACTACTGGGGTTGGAGTGAAACCCTACCGGAGGGTAGCGCTCCAGGAACAGGGTTGGAGAGAAACCCTACCGGAGGGAGGCGCTCCAGGAGCAGGGTTGGAGTGAAAACCCTACCGGAGGGTAGCGCCCCAGGAACAGGGTTGGAGAGACCTGTAATGAAAGGCTATTCAATAGAATACATCTGTCGGTACAAACTTTGATTGAATACATTTTGACGCCATTTACATATTTCTTTGTGCTCCCTCACCTAAAAAAATACATCACTGCTTATCATGACGACCGACCAGATGGCCTCCGTTGAAAATGTTGTAAAAAATATCAGGCCTAGGCTACATTCTCTGTCCTGCTACTGGTAGGCCTGTAACGTTATGTGAACTGACCTGAACAGGTTTAGACTGGTCATCTATGATATGTAGGTTATATACAGTACATTCTCTGTCCTGCTACTGGTAGGACTATAACATTATGTGAACTGATCTGAACAGGTTTAGGCTGGTCATCTATGATATGTAGGTTATATACAGTACATTCTCTGTCCTGCTACTGGTAGGACTATAACATTATGTGAACTGATATGAACAGGTTTAGGCTGGTCATCTATGATATATAGGCTATAGCTGAGGTATAGACCTCGATCTGCATATCACTAACAAACTGCTATTATACATTATAACCTAGTCTACTTTACATAATATAACATATCACTAACAACCCACTACTATACATTATAACCTAGCCTACTTTACATAATATAACATCTACATATCACTACCAACCCACTACTATACATTATAACCTAGTCTACTTTACATTATATAACATCTATATATCACTAACAACCCACTACTATACATTATAACCTAGCCTACTTTACATAATATAACATCTATATATCACTAACAACCCACTACTATACATTATAACCTAGTCTACTTTACATAATATAACATCTACATATCACTAACAACCCACTACTATACATTATAACCTAGTCTACTTTACATAATATAACATCTACATATCACTACCAACCCACTACTATACATTATAACCTAGTCTACTTTACATTATATAACATCTATATATCACTAACAACCCACTACTATACATTATAACCTAGCCTACTTTACATAATATAACATCTATATATCACTAACAACCCACTACTATACATTATAACCTAGTCTACTTTACATAATATAACATCTACATATCACTAACAACCAGCTACTATACATTATAACCTAGTCTACTTTACATAATATAACATATCACTAACAACCCACTACTATACATTATAACCTAGTCTACTTTACATAATATAACATCTACATATCACTAACAAACCACTACTATACATTATAACCTAGTCTACTTTACATAATATAACATATCACTAACAACCCACTACTATACATTATAACCTAGGCTACTTTATATAATATAACACCTCTTACTTGTTGCAAAAAACCTTTCTGAATGGATCAATGATTTCCCCCTCAGATCAATCATGTCCGTTTTACCCCTTCTGTCTACATTCTCAGATACATTTAGAAAATAACAGACTGAAAGACAATAAATAGCCTACTTTTAATTCATAAAAATAATTGTGAGACATGGCCTTGTGTTGCTGTACTGTCTATAACTACCTTAACAAACAGTGACTTATTATTATTATTATTATTATTATTATTGTTGCTGTACTGTCTAGAACTACCTTAACAAACAGTGACTTATTATTATTACACACAGTTACCATGGAGATGAAATTATTATTATTATTATTATTATTATTATTATTGTTATTATTATTGTTGCTGTACTGTCTATAACTACCTTAACAAACAGTAACTTATTATTATTGTTGCTGTACTGTCTATAACTACCTTAACAAACAGTAACTTATTATTATTGTTGCTGTACTGTCTATAACTACCTTAACAAACAGTAACTTATTATTATTACAGACAGTTGCCATGGAGATGAAATGTCACATGTTCATGTGATGCATTAAATCACCTGACTGTTTCTATGTCTGTTAGTAAATGTTTTATTTCTCAAAGAGTAAATTAATAAATGAGAACAATTGACATTCAAGAATTACTGTGTTAACCACAACCAACATGTTGGATCTCTGTTTAGTTGTCACTGTGTTAACCACAACCAACATGCTGGATCTCTGTTTAGTTGTCACTGTGTTAATCACAACCAACATGTTGGATCTCTGTTTAGTTGTCACTGTGTTAACCACAACCAACATGTTGGATCTCTGTTTAGTTGTCACTGTGTTAACCACAACCAACATGTTGGATCTCTGTTTAGTTGTCACTGTGTTAACCACAACCAACATGTTGGATCTCTGTTTAGTTGTCACTGTGTTAACCACAACCAACATGTTGGATCTCTGTTTAGTTGTCACTGTGTTAACCACAACCAACATGCTGGATCTCTGTTTAGTTGTCACTGTGTTAACCACAACCAACATGCTGGATCTCTGTTTAGTTGTCACTGTGTAAACCACAACCAACATGCTGGATCTCTGTTTAGTTGTCACTGTGTTAACCACAACCAACATGTTGGATCTCTGTTTAGGGGTCAGTGCTCTAAAATGAGTCTCTCTGGGAAGAGAGAGGGGGGACCTGCCTCTAAAAGGCGTCTCTCTGGGAAGAGAGAGGAGGGACCTGCCTCTAAAAGGCATCTCTCTGGGGAGAGAGAGGAGGGGGCCTCTGCCTCTAAAATGTGTCTCTCTGGGGAACATGACACCAAAGCTAAGAGGTGAGATGACAATTTTTGAAATAATTATTAAGAGTTTATTTCCAAAAATGCATCACATTTGTTTTTTCATCAGAAATGGTTGCTCATGGGTACCTTCAAAATTACTGTTCTCAGATTTTGAATTAATAGGTTTTAGATGGGTGTAAATTAATATTACTGTTATTATCAGTTAATAGATTTTAGATGGGTATATCTTAAATTATTATTACTATTATTATCAGTTAATAGATTTTAGATGGGTATATCTTAAATTATTATTACTATTAGTATCAGTTAATAGATTTTAGATGGGTATATCTTAAATTATTATTACTATTATTATCAGTTAATAGATTTTAGATGGGTATATCTTAAATTATTATTACTATTAGTATCAGTTAATAGATTTTAGATGGGTATATCTTTATTAATTTATTATTATTACAGCATGTCCTCTTTTTCAAGATGTGGCCGATTTTAAAACTGCCAGAATACATTTTTAAAATAAGATTCATTTATTTTTTACGACATTGTTTCTTAATGGCTGCTGGGTAATTTAATATGCATTGAAATCTTCATCCGTAGACATTGAATTGAGCGAATTCTGTACAGGTTGACTGAGTTGCAAACCAAATGGACAGGTCTAGCTCATTGATTAGCTACGTATTACCTATTTTACCCTTAACCCTAATTCTAGGGTAAGGTAGCCTAGAACACTTTTATAAACTATTTTATGTATGTATGAATATTATGTTATGTAAATACCATTATAGTACAAAATAGCACTGATTATTTTGTTAATCAAAACTTTTCTTAGCATTTTGCTTTTATTGTTTTGTTATTTTATTATATTTATTATTGCAAGGCAGAACACTTGATCAACAAGACACATTAGTTATATTTTTCAAATGTGGTTTGGACAGATTTGAAATTGTCGTGGGATAAGTGGAGCAGGTTTGATACTGATCTAAGGAATTAACAAGACAAATACACTATATTTCTCAGCTGCCTCACCAAGTGAATTAATAACTTTTAATTACTAAATATTTCCAATAGATGGCAGCATAAGACCACAAAGAATCAGTTACAGGCTACAAGCAGCAATATGATGGACCATGAAGCATCAGTTATAGTCTACAAGCAGCAATATGATGGACATAAAATAGCATGCAACTACAGACTATACTGTCTTGTGATTTTCTAAAATGGTCACTCATTACTTTAGTTAACTATATATCTCATATTAAGGCTGTGCTGTTTTTGCGAGAGCAAAAAAATAGTAACTATAGCAGGTATTGAACCCCGGGTAAATAATCACTAGTCAGAACCTCAACCTCAGTATACATTCATTATAAATCATAATCGTAATATCTGATATTGTGAGTAAACAACCTTGGAATAGAAACGACAAGAGTGCGTCTTCCAGCCCCCCAATAAATGACATCATGCAAGCTGTTAGCAAATTTTTACATTTAATTTAATTGATTTGTTTTCCCCTTTTTCTCCCCAATTTCGTGGTTTCCAATTGTTTTAGTAGCTAGTAATTACTATCTTGTCTCATCGCTACAACTCCCGTACGGGCTCGGGAGAGACGAAGGTTGAAAGTCATGCGTCCTCCGATACACAACCCAACCAAGCCACACTGCTTCTTAACACAGCGCGCATCCAACCCGGAAGCCAGCCGCACCAATGTGTCGGAGGAAACACCGTGCACCTGGCAACCTTGGTTAGCGCGCACTGCGCTGCGCTGGTGCGCAATGAGACAAGGACATCCCTACCGATCAAGCCCTCCCTAACCCGGACGACGCCAATGCCAATTGTGCATCGCCCCACGGACCTCCTGGTCGCGGCCGGTTACGACAGAGCCTGGGCGCGAAGAGTCTCTGAGAGTCTCTGAGGGCACAGCTGGCGCTGCAGTACAGCACCCTTAACCACTGCACCACCCGGGAGGCCCGCTGTTAGCAAATTAACCTCAACATGCCCCTCTAGAAGGCAGAGTGACGACACCAGCCTTTTAGCGGGGCTGAGTTGACTACTAAGGAGAGAAGGCAGAGCAGCTCGATGCTGGTTGAGGAATTTGACAATGAATGTACCTGGAAAATGTGTTTTTCTAGACCAGAGGTGAATGAATTCATGTTCAGATTTATTGATAATCATTATAGTAATGAAGTATAATTTCAAAACATGAGCATAAAAACAGGTAATAATAAACATGAATCATCATTATATTACTTCACAGTAATCTGTTAAATGCTTGTTCAGTCCTTCCTCTTGTGTTAGCAGTGTGGAAAGGGACAGGAAGAAGCCCTCTTGTGTTAGCAGTGTGGAAAGGGACAGGAAGAAGCCCTCTTGTGTTAGCAGTGTGGAAAGGGACAGGAAGAAGCCCTCTTGTGTTAGCAGTGTGGAAATGGACAGGAAGAAGCCCTCTTGTGTTAGCAGTGTGGAAAGGGACAGGAAGAAGCCCTCTTGTGTTAGCAGTGTGGAAAGGGACAGGAAGAAGCCCTCTTGTGTTAGCAGTGTGGAAAGGGACAGGACAGACATTCATATATATATTATTACTGTGTAAAACCTAGCAGTACTACTGATTTCTCTGAGAGTGAGGCAGATATATATTATGACTGTGTAAAACCTAGCAGTACTACTGATTTCTCTGAGAGTGAGGCAGATATGTATTATTACTGTATAAAACCTAGCAGTACTACTGATTTCTCTGAGAGTGAGGCAGATATATATTATTACTGTGTAAAACCTAGCAGTACTACTGATTTCTCTGAGAGTGAGGCAGATATATATTATTACTGTGTAAAACCTAGCAGTACTTCTGATTTCTCTGAGAGTGAGACAGATATATATTATTACTGTGTAAAACCTAGCAGTACTACTGATTTCTCTGAGAGTGAGGCAGATATATATTATTACTGTGTAAAACCTAGCAGTACTACTGATTTCTCTGAGAGTGAGGCAGATATATATTATTACTGTGTAAAACCTAGCAATACTACTGATTACTCTGAGTGAGACAGATATATTTTTATTACTGTGTAAAACCTAGCAGTACTTCTGATTTCTCTGAGAGTGAGACAGATATATATTATTACTGTGTAAAACCTAGCAGTACTACTGATTTCTCTGAGAGTGAGGCAGATATATATTATTACTGTGTAAAACCTAGCAATACTACTGATTACTCTGAGTGAGACAGATATAATTTTATTACTGTGTAAAACCTAGCAGTACTTCTGATTTCTCTGAGAGTGAGACAGATATATATTATTACTGTATAAAACCTAGCAGTACTACTGATTTCACTGAGAGTGAGGCAGATATATAGCATTTTGCAAAAACATAGCCTTTGTCTCTGAAATGAAACCAACAAATGATAGACTATAAACAAATACATGTCTGTCATTGAACAACCCCATGTAATGATTAGATAGTGAGAAAAATATATATATTTCAAAATGTATTTCAGAAGTTAAAGCTAATTTTTGAACATTTATGATGTATAGCGTTTTGGAATGAAACTCTTCTTATGTTTCCCCATCTGAGCTGAGAGAAGATGAGATGTAATGTTTGTCTCTGTTGTGTTGAAGACCAATCAAGCAGGAGAGACCAGCCTCCCCTGTTCCCAGCTGTGTGTCCATGAAGAGTGACAAGTCTATGGATCTACCTATAAAGTTTAGAGAGGGAGACTTTTCTACTGAACAAAGGTAAGAAGAACTCATGGGTCCTGGTCAGTGAGTTAAACAACACTGTCTCTAGTCATTTCTCCTCTCCCATTTTCCCATTTCCCACTTTTCGTAACCCATAGGCTGATAATTTTTCCCATTTTCATAGTCCTAAAACAATATTAAACAAACACAACATTCCCTCCCTGTGTGTGTGTGTGTGTGTGTGTGTGTGTGTGTGTGTGTGTGTGTGTGTGTGTGTGTGTGTGTGTGTGTGTGTGTGTGTGTGTGTGTGTGTGTGTGTGTGTGTGTGTGTGTGTGTGTGTGTGTGTGTGTGTGTGTGTGTGTGTGTGTGTGTGTGTGTGTGTGTGTGTGTGTGTGTGTGTGTGTGTGTGTGTGTGTGTGTGAGAGTGTGTGCACTCCCTGGATGAGGAGAAGTAATCTCTATCCTGATTGTCTAGTCACTTTTACCTCTACCTACATGTGCATATTATCTCAATTATAGTCTCATTATTACCTCAACTACCTGGTACCCTGCACAATGACTCAGTACTGGTACTCCTTATAGTCTCATTATTACCTCAACTACCTGGTACCCCTGGACATTGACTCAGTACTGGTACTCCTTATAGCCTCATTATTACCTCAACTACCTGGTACCCTGCACATTGACTCAGTACTGGTACTCCTTATAGTCTCATTATTACCTCAACTACCTGGTACTGGTACTCCTTATAGTCTCATTATTACCTCAACTACCTGGTACCCTGCACATTGACTCAGTACTGGTACTCCTTATAGTCTCATTATTACCTCAACTACCTGGTACCCTGCACATTGACTCAGTACTGGTACTCCTTATAGTCTCATTATTACCTCAACTACCTGGTACCCTGCACATTGACTCAGTACTGGTACTCCTTATAGTCTCATTATTACCTCAACTACCTGGTACCCTGCACAATGACTCAGTACTGGTACTCCTTATAGTCTCATTATTACCTCAACTACCTGGTACCCTGCACATTGACTCAGTACTGGTACTCCTTATAGTCTCATTATTACCTCAACTACCTGGTACCCTGCACATTGACTCAGTACTGGTACTCCTTATAGTCTCATTATTACCTCAACTACCTGGTACCCTGCACATTGACTCAGTACTGGTACTCCTTATAGTCTCATTATTACCTCAACTACCTGGTACCCTGCACATTGACTCCGTACTGGTACTCCTTATAGTCTCATTACTCTGAAATAGCTGAATCCACATATTTGAAGGGGTGTCCACATACTTAGTTTATCTGTGTATATATATATATTAAACAATTAAGTAACCTTTATTTCACTAGGCAAGTCAGTTAAAAATAAATTATTTATTACAATGACGGTCTACCGGGGAACAGTGGGTTAACTGCCTTGTTCAGGGGAACAGTGGGTTAACTGCCTTGTTCAGGGGAACAGTGGGATAACTGCCTTGTTCAGGGGAACAGTGGGTTAACTGCCTTGTCCAGGGGAACAGTGGGATAACTGCCTTGTTCAGGGGAACAGTGGGTTAACTGCCTTGTTCAGGGGAACAGTGGGTTAACTGCCTTGTTCAGGGGAACAGTGGGTTAACTGCCTTGTTCAGGGGAACAGTGGGATAACTGCCTTGTTCAGGGGAACAGTGGGTTAACGGCCTTGTTCAGGGGAACAGTGGGTTAACTGCCTTGTTCAGGGGAACAGTGGGTTAACGGCCTTGTTCAGGGGAACAGTGGGTTAACTGCCTTGTTCAGGGGAACAGTGGGTTAACTGCCTTGTTCACGGGAACAGTGGGTTAACTGCCTTGTTCAGGGGAACAGTGGGTTAACTGCCTTGTTCAGGGCAGAACAACAGATGTTTACCTTGTCAGCTCCTGTTACTGTCCCAACGCTAAAACCACTAGGTTACCTGCCGCACCAAAAGTGTAATATAGCTTAATATGCACATACATTTATACTAACTAGACACAGACGCACATATCACGGCAACGTTGCTTTGCTAAACTCATGCGCAGAAACACATTATCGGGTATAACGGTCGTCTCACGGCGAACTGCGCATGTGCAGGCCGTCAAATCAAAGACACTCCTTCGATATCAAGTCATTTTTGACTAAAATAATAACGTGCCAGTTTGTCACTTTCCCGAAGTTGGAGTAATAACATGTCCAAATACTTAATTCATTGTCTCGAATCTAGGTTGTGTCTTTAAATTTCGAGAAAATGTACAACTAAGGAATCATTTTTCACTTCTGACTTCTCAAACCCCAAATCACGGCATCGGTCGACTTCCTACAGTCTTCTTCCCAGCGGTCCCGGTCGACTCGGGATGTTGCGTCTGGGTTTAGGAATTCTGGTTATGTAATTTCCTCATGAAGTTGAAAGTAAGTTTGCAGGCGAATGCACTTACAAAATGGATGTTGAAACTGTGGCGCACATTTCTCGGCAACATTAGACGTCTGGTAAAAGTATTGATTTGAAGGAAAGACGAGCAGATTCTGGTAAGTCTAGAGGCAACATACAAACTATTATAAAGTTAGGTCGTCATCAGACATCAAGATTAGGTTTGATCTATGATCACTGATCATCATGTGTGTAATGCTGGGGAGAACCTTCATTTTAAGAAGACACGAAGAAATTATTCTGATCAGTTCTAAATAAATTATATTTAATTACCAGGTGAATGGTAACGTCACTGTTACAAAAAATATACATTTCTATTAAGATTTTAGGACGGTTAGCTGAAGCTGAATAGTAAAAATATACATTTCTAGTCAGATTTTAGGATGGTTAGCTGAAGCTGAATAGTAAAACAAAATGGAGGATGGATTTTATCCATCTTCTAAAACAGGGCTCTCTGATCCTGTTCCTGGAGAGATACCATCCTGTAGGTTTTCATTACTATTCAAAACTAGTCACCTGATTAAAATAATGAGTTGGTTTATAAGATAAATCAGTTTAGTTACAACTGGGGTTGGAGTGAAACTCTACCGGAGGGTAGCGCTCCAGAAACAGGGTTGGAGAGAAACCCTACCGGAGGGTAGCGCCCCAGGAACAGGGTTGGAGTGAAACTCTACCGGAGGGTAGCGCTCCAGGAACAGGGTTGGAGTGAAACCCTACCGGAGGGTAGCGCCCCAGGAACAGGGTTAGAGTGAAACCCTACCGGAGGGTAACGCTCCAGGAACAGGGTTGGAGTGAAAACCCTACCGGAGGGTAACGCCCCAGGAACAGGGTTGGAGTGAAACCCTACCGGAGGGTAGCGCTCCAGGAACAGGGTTGGAGTGAAACCCTACCGGAGGGTAGCGCTCCAGGAGCAGGGTTGGAGTGAAAACCCTACTGGAGGGTAGCGCCCCAGGAACAGGGTTGGAGAGCCCTGTAATGAAAGGCTATTCAATAGATATACATCTGTCGGTACAAACTTTGATTGAATACATTTTGACGTCATTTACATATTTCTTTGTGCTCCCTAAAAAAAAATACATCACTGCTTATCATGACGACCGACCTGATGGCCTCCGTTGAAAATGTTGTAAAAAATGTCAGGCCTAGGCTACATTCTCTGTCCTGCTACTGGTAGGCCTGTAACGTTATGTGAACTGACCTGAACAGGTTTAGACTGGTCATCTATGATATGTAGTTTATATACAGTACATTCTCTGTCCTGCTACTGGTAGGACTATAACATTATGTGAACTGATCTGAACA